>NW_028261381.1:8834454-9041954 GCF_051295495.1 Thamnophis sirtalis | reverse complement strand
AGGACCCTGGACAGGGTTCCGACTCCGAGCAGGGCGCAGAGAGGCTGGTTGGCCACCAGGAGGCGCCTGAGCCTTGGACCAGTGGGGAGGAGACAAGGGAGTGTGATCCGGACATCATGCATTGGAGCTGTGGGGAGGAGCAAGGGAGTTGTTCCTGGATGCCCGGCAACGAAGAACTAATAGGCGTAAGGAGCAGTTACTCAGTTACAGGAGATAATTGCACTCAGCTGGTGGTCATTAGGCTCCTCTCAAGACTATAAAAGGAATGATTGTGCACACGCCCTTTACAGGAGTCAATGTACTCACTAAAGTTGGAGAACTCTTGTGGCTAGCTTGGCAGGCTGGATTGCTGCCAAGGTTAGTCTGTGCTGGATTGCTGCCAATGTCTTGTCTGTGCTGGCTTGCTGCCAAGGCCTGGACTGTGCTGGCTTGCTGCCAAGGTTCTGTCTGTGTGTTAATAAATCCTTGCAGTATCTTTGTCTCGGCGTGCTTTGGTGTAGGACAAGGCGGGGTCAGAACAGGTAGGTATATAGCAATAGCACTTAGACCTACATACCGCTTCACAATGCTTTACAGCCCTCTCTAAGCAGTTTACAGAGTCAGCATATTGCCCCCAACAATCTGGGTCCTCATTTTACCCATCTCAGAGGATGGAAGGCTGAGTCAACCTGGAGCCTGGTGAGATTCAAACTGCTAAACGACCAAACTGCTAGCAATCAGCAGTCAGCAGAAGAAGCTTGCACGCTGATATGCACTTTAGCTTTAAAGCTCTGAAGAGTTTATACATCTTTGGGGTGTGAATAAGGCGTGGCACGACAAAACCGCGCTACGCAAAATAGCGGAGATTAAATCGCGTCACTAAAGTCGCGACGTCATCATCGCGCGTCATCACCGCGGGGACAACAGCGCGGTGACAGAAGGGCGTTCTACATGCTTCGTTCTTTGCCTCCAAAGGTAGCCCTCCTCCTCCAGCTGACAGCGGCAGCGGGCACGGGGCAAAGCGGGCTGCCCAGCAGCAGCAATATAGCAATAGCAGTAGACTTATATACCGCTTCATAGGCCTATCAGGCCTCTCTAAGCGGTTTACAGAGAGTCAGCATATTGCCCCCAACAATCTGGGTCCTCATTTTACCCACCTCGGAAGGATGGCAGGCTGAGTCAACCCTGAGCCGGTGAGATTTGAACCGCTGACCTGCTGATCTAGCAGTAGCCTGCAGTGCTGCTCTTTAACCACTGCGCCACCTTGGCTCAGGACCCGCGGGAAGGGTCCAGCTCAGCCGCGGAGGGCAGCAGGAAGCCCGCGGGGGCCGACGCTGGCGGCGGAGGAGGACGCAGCAGCGGCAGCGGCTGAGGCTCTCCCGGGGCCGGCGAAGCGGGCTTGCCCGGCAGAGGCAGGCTGCCCTCTTCTTCCTCAACAACATCTCCTTGGATGGGCGGCCGCCGCCACCGGGCAAGCCCGCTTCGCCGGCCCCGGGAGAGCCTCAGCCGCCGCCGCCCGCCCTGCCTCTTCCTCCGGGGGAGGCGCCGGCGGCGCAGGCCGCCCGTCCAAGGAGATGTTGTTGAGGAAGAAGAGGGCAGCCTGCCTCTGCCGGGCAAGCCCGCTTCGCCGGCCCGGGAGAGCCTCAGCCGCCGCCGCTGCCACGTCCTCCTCCGCTTCCTGATGCCCCCCGCGGCTGTGCTGGACCCTTCCCGCGGGCTGCTGCTGCTGGGCAGCCCGCTTTGCCCCGTGCCCGCTGCCGCTGTCAGCTGGAGGAGGAGGGCTACCTTTGGAGGCAAAGAACGAAGCATGTAGAACGCCCTTCTGTCACCGCGCTGTTGTCGCGGCGGTAGGGTCGTTTTTTATTAGCGCTTCGGACGCCGCGGATTTGCCTCCGCCCTTATGTCGGCGCGGATAAGGGCATCGCGGTTTTGTGGTGGAACCGAATAAGGGTGAAAGCAATCAGTCTGATTTTTTTTTAAAAGAAAAATCTATCGTTCATTATACCGGTTGATTTCCAGACTCAAGAAGTGTCTTTGATGCAATCTTTGTATAATTAATATAGTCATTCCATTGCTTCATTTGTGGGATTTTAAGATTAGGGTCTTTTTTTTTTCTCCTGAGAACTAGAAAAAACGAGTCAGGCTGGCTTAAAACCAAGCTTTTGGAGCAGTGTTTCTCAACCTTGGCAACTTGAAGATGTCCGGACTTCAACTCCCAGAATACCCCAGCCAGCGAATGCTGGCTGGGGAATTCTGGGAGTTGAAGTCCGGACATCTTCAAGTTGCCATGGTTAAGTAACACTGTTTTGGAGTATATTTCCTCTCTTCCAACAATTCAGTTCCAGGCTGGTGAGTTGATGGAAACTCATTCTGCAGTGGTGTCAGGAATAGTCACTGGAATCCATCCAGTTCTGTTAAATCATCCTAACGCCCCTTCCCATGATGCCTCTGGTTGGATTCAGATGTATTAAGGAATAGAGCTTGTTTGTTTTATGTCTGGACCTGTCTTCCCACAAACCAGGTTCTGAAACCGCAGTGTGGAGGTCACCTTTCTAATAGCTTTGTGGTCATGTCGGAATTTACAAATAACATACAAACCTTAGTGTCCTAATTCTGAACAGATGGCAGGAAAAAGCAGACAAGTTTCTAGCTGTGCTTTATGCACTAAATGATTTTCTTGGCAGATAATACAAATCATGATCCTTCCAGACCCTTTCTAGTTTGCGATAGAGAGAATATTACTCTGGAAGGAAAGAAAGAAAAAATTAATTCCAAGATGTCTTGTAGGATTTTAAACCATGAATCTACTGTGCTTGACATACAGCAATGACAAGGGCAATTTAGAATATATGGTTGGGACAAAAGTACAGAATCCCACTTTGAGGTACTCCTGATTCTAACACTATACACTTTATTATGGATCACTCCAATGCTTGTTTAGTCTAGCACCATCTCCCTTGATTATGGGTGAATGATTTGTAGCAAACAATTCAAAAATGTCCAGGCAATTTAAGGCAGCATGTAAATTGAAACAAAAAATAAATAAATACATCTTTGAATTATGAGAATTTTTAGGGGTGGCTTGTATATTTTGAGAAACCCTGCAGCCCTAAGAACTGTAGTTGTTGGTATAGTTCAAAACCATTTACAGTAAGATGAAACAGTTTGAACATATTTTGTCCCTTGACTTTTCAGTGGGGGTTTCAGGTTCAAATGAGAACTTCCCTGTGAGAAATGTTACTGCTGTCCTTGGGTTTCTCATTTTGTAGCCTTCCTTTCACTTGAAATGTTAACAAGCATGCCCCTCTCCAACTGTAATAAAACGTTGAAGAGTTGGAAAATATCAGACTGCCTCTTGAAGGCTGGAGGCAAAAATCTCAGAACATTTACAGTAGTAAAAAGCTGTAAAAATGTACAGACGCTCCCACACTCCTCCCCTCCTCACAGTCGTATCTCTGGAAGGACTAGTACTAGTGCTGATATATTAATATAGTATTTGATTCAGTGATGTAGTGACACTTGGCAAGTACGTTACCTCCACTAGACCGATAAGATCGCATAGATTAGGCCTCCTCCGAATTCCATCAACCAGCCAGTGTAGACTGGCAACTACCCGGAGGAGAGCCTTCTCGGTGGCTGCTCCGACCCTCTGGAATGAACTCCCCGTGGAGATCCGGACCCTCACCATCCTCCAGACCTTCCGCACCGCCCTTAAAATCTGGCTATCCCGGCAGGCCTGGGGTTAAAGATTCTAACCCCTACTCGAATTGTATGACTGTTGAGTTCTTAAATGATGTTGTGTCTTTATGTTGTAAATTGTTTGTCCTTCCCCCCCCCTTTGAACTGTGAGCCGCCCTGAGTCCCCCCAGGGAAAAGGGCGGCATACAAATAAAGTGAAATAAATAAAAAATAAATAATAAAGTTGGCATACTTAACATTTTAGAATTAGATTTGGAAGAGGGAAAAGATTTTAAGAGAACAATCATAGAACTTCCGTGTACATCCTTTTCGTATTCATAATACAGTAGTATCTGTTTTGATTTAAAAGATGTTTCGCACAAACATACAAGTGAGAAACTGGTGTAGCAGATTTACCTTCCCTACTGGTTTGCAAAAGGAGTGTGCATGCACCGCCTTCTGCGCACGCACAGAAGGTCACACATTACTTCGGGACAGGTGGGTGGAGCCTTCTGCAGCCGCCGATACCGGTTCGCCCGAACCAGAGAGAGAACTGGTTGAATACCACCTCTGGTATAGTGGCTAGAAATTTGCCCTTAAAGAAGAGGTGGCTCCTTATATCGTAACTCAACAATAACATCATGCAGAAAAAAAGTAAACAAAATAAAAATGGTCTTGCTGATCCATGATAAAAATGCAAAATCAAACAGATTGGCTAAATCATTATTAGAGCTATGAAGAACTGAAGAATGTTCTTGGATGAGAAGTAAAATGTCTTCAATGAAAAACAAGGTCTAGTTGCCTTTTGAAAAACCACTTTTGGGACAACCATGACTTGGGTGATTGAGAATCTCCATAGGCATTAGGACAAGGCACAGAATGCAGGTAGTCTTAAACTTACAATCACAATGGAGCCCCAAATTTATGTTGCTAAGTGAGACATTTGTTAAATGAGTTTTGCCCCAGTGAGTTTTATGACCTTTCTTGCCATTGTTGTTAAGTGAACCACTGCAGTCGTTAAGTTAGTAACACTGTTGTTAAAGTGAATCTGGCTTCACATATTGTCTTTGCCTGTCAGAAAGTCACAAAAGGTGACTCATATGATCTTGGAAACTACAGCCATCATCAATGCGAGTCAGTTGTCAAGTGTCTGGATTTGAATACACGACGATAAGGATGCTGCAGTGGTCATAAGTGTGAAAAATGGTCATAACTCACTTTTGTCATCTTCCCTGAGTCTTTGTGCCGTCCGGGTTCGGGTCGACGCTTGTGGTTCAGGACCCCGGACAGCACCCTGGAGTTCAGGGGGAAGTTAGTTGAGTTTTTAAAGGGGATTCTGGTTAATGTCAGGGTTCCAAGTAACAGTCCTAACGAAAGAGATTCCTCAAAGTTCTGTTTTATTCGAGATGTCATATTGGCACATCTGGGAAAACCCAAATCTGAAAGCTTCCAGGATTTTCCCAGCCAAGTGAAAGTTCAAGTCCCTGCCCAGCACCCACATGTCCATCACATGATCCAATCAGGCACCGTCCCAACTGGAGATGCCTCCCAGTCACACCAGTCCAGCTCCAGGTCCTTGACCCTCTGGGAAAGGGATGTTACTGAGACTATATCTACCCCACTCCATATAATCCCCCCCTTCCATTTTCCCACAGCAGAAAAAATGTGGCAGGGCTGAAGGCCCAATGTAAAAGATGGCTTCCAGCCCTGACAACTTTTTTCCACTGCTGTTGTAACTTTTCACAGTCGCTAAATGAACTGTTGTAAGTCGAAGGCTACCTGTACTACAAAACAGTGTGTAGAATTCTTCAGCAGGCTAGATAGGATGAAAAATAGGAGGGAAGGAACTAAAAACATGCACATATCACTTTCATTCTAGGTCCCAATAATAACCAAAACACGTGGACTATTTTAATTATCTGCTTTTATGAAGTGTTGTGAAGAATGGAAATATTTGCATGCTCTTTCTGACATTTTTGTAGGTTATAATGCGGGATTACCTAAAATCCATTCTAAGCTTAAACAAAAATCCTTGAAAATAACTCCAGGAAATTTTAGTTCTATAACTGCTGAGCCTTACCTGCTTCAGATAAAATTGAGATGAGAGGGGGAAAAATGGGTGCCACCGGCATTGGGCAGTCTCAATTTCTGACGGAAAAGATGAGAAAAAACATGGAGTGATGAAATTTATTTGGTTTTATCTAGATAATTGCAAGAATGTTTGGGATAGGATACGTTCAGAATGAGAAAACTAATATATTTGCATATATTCAGCCCATGAAATTGAATTTAATATAATGATCTCCCAGCCCTTTTATATAAAATCCCTTCTGGTCTTCTCCTCTCAGCTTTCTTTGCTCTCATTAGATTAATTTAAAGCTATTGAAAGCGAAGGAAAGGAAAAAGACAGCAGCATTCAGAAAGCCTTGCAGATGTACTGCAGCTGCCCTTAAGATCTATCACGGAGCCCAGTGTACCTGCAAAAGTTCACTTTATTCTGTCACCTTTTTCTTTTCCTCCTCCCAACAATGAACTTCAAAGGCAGCACTCATCAAAGAACACGCTGACCTCTACGCCGGCCAGCTTTAAATAATCACCACGATTTTCATAAGAGTACAGGAGATTGGAACGTAAGTGTTCAAACTGCTGTGTATTTATTATTTCCCTAATCTCAATAAGCTGGGGAGTTTCTTGGCTCACAGCTATGCTTTTGAGAGCTTATCAGACAAAATAATAAAGTTAGAAGGCTGTAAATATGTTGGTACATACTCCTCTGGCTACTAAGGAACAAAATAACCAAAGGACATGACCCAGACATTTTGGTTCTCATCCAAGAAGCTTCTTCAGCTCTGAGCTGAAGAAGTTTCTTGGATGAGAAGCAAAACGTCTTCAAAGAAAAAAAACAACAAAAAAGTCCAGTTGCATCTTGAAAAAAAGCACCTTTGGGACAGTTAAAGCCTTTAAAACTTAATTATTTCTGTAGCAGAGACTGAGGCAAATCACGGTTTGGTGTCAATTTCCCCTTCACTTAGCTTGGGGGAGTATTGAATCCTGAGAAAATACAGAAAGAAGTGTGAGTGAGTTTTCAAATGATTATATGTTAATTCGAGTTTTTCACCTAGTATTAACTTTTCAAACCCGATGGCCTCCAGAGGTAATAGGTTGTTGTTCTCTTAATTCACAGCGCTTATCACTCTCCATAATGCATACTGGGAAGCAAAGTGTAAATACAGGTAGTCTTCAACTTATGCCCACAATAGAGACCGCCTGCTGCCAATCACCTCCACTAGACCGATTAGATCCCACAGATTAGGCCTCCTCCGAATTCCATCCGCCGGCCAGTGCCGACTGGCGACTACCCGGAGGAGAGCCTTCTCTGTGGCTGCTCCGACCCTCTGGAACGAACTCCCCGTGGAGATTCGAACCCTCACCACCCTCCAGGCCTTCCGCAAAGCCCTTAAAACCTGGCTGTTCCGACAGGCCTGGGGCTAAAGAGCTGTTGCCCCCGTCTCGAATGGTATGACTGTTGTGTGTTTTTAAATTATGTATTGTTATGTTTCGTCTTTTATTTTCTGTCTGTACCCCCCCTTCCCCGATTTGAATTGTGAGCCGCCCTGAGTCCCCTTCGGGGGAAAAGGGCGGCATATAAATATAATAAAATAAAATCAATCAATCAAATCAATAGATCCCCAAATTTATGTTGCTAAGTGAAACCATTGTTCAGTGACCTTTGTGCTATTTTACAAGCTTTCTTGCCACTGTTGTTAAGGGAATCACTACAATTGTTAAGTTAGTTACATGGCTGTTAAGTGAATCTGGCTTGCCCATTGACTTTGATAGCAATAGCAATAGCAGTTAGACTTATATACCGCTTCATAGGGCTTTCAGCCCTCTCTAAGCGGTTTACAGAGTCAGCATATCGCCCCCACAGTCTGGGTCCTCACTTCACCCACCTCGGAAGGATGGAAGGCTGAGTCAACCTTGAGCCGGTGAGCTTAGAACCGCTGAACTGCAGATAACAGTCAGCTGAAGTGGCCTGCAGTACTGCACCCTAACCACTGCGCCACCTCGGCTCTCTCCTTGTCAGAAGGTTGCAAAAGGTGGCACATGAACCTAGGACAGTGCAGGTGCCAAGGGTCTGATTTTTTATTACATGACCACAGAGATGCTGCAGTGGTTGTAAGTGTGAAAAATGGTCATAAGTCACTTTTTTCAGTGCAATTATGAATGATCACTAAACCAATGGGTGTAAGTTGAGAGCTACTTACCGTATTTTTCGGAGTATAAGATCCACCCTTTCCCCCCTAAAAGAGCATGGATATGTTGGTACGTCTTATATACCGAATATAGAAGCCCCGCCCTGTACCCCATTTTTGTGAAAAACAGGCAAAACCCGGGCCATTTATCACAAAAACGGGGGCGTTTTTACCTTCTCTCAGCCCTGCTGAAGCCTGCAGAGTGCTCCTGGGGGCCGGGGAGGACAAAAACTTTTTTCCCTTACCTCTTCTCAAATCCTGGTGCGTCTTATACACCTGTGCGTCTTACCGTCCAAAAAATACCGTATAATACAACTGGAGAACAGTAGGTTAAGGAAAGATAATACAAGATAACAAAAACAATTAATGTTTACATTATGTTTATGCTGCATTATCATTTTAGTGAACCTGAATTGTGGCAAATAAGATAATTGGTGTAATATACGAACCCCATTGATTTAAAGGAAAGCTAGTTCTAATTGCTTCATACTAAATGTCCTTTTAATATACCGGGATGTATTCTTCATGTTTCATTGTTTGGGGTTAGTTTGGTTGTGTGTTGTTGTTTTTTGCTATTGTAGTAGTAGTACTAGTTTTACTGATAATTATAATTCTGATGCTTAGTAGTCTTAATCAGATAAAAGTTAAATAGGTGCTTAGCCTTTTGGATATTATGAAAATAATGGGATTTGTACAGTTCTTAGGATGAAAAAGGAGAAGGTGATAAAAAGTACAGTTGTAGAATCTCAGTGTCAGGAGCTGTGTGGAATGTTAACTAGTTTGTATGTATAGATTTTGAAAGGGGGGCTGTGATTGTCTCTGATCCATAGATATGGAGAATTAATCCTAATTAGTTTAATAGGATTTTTACAAAATTCCCTTCCTTTGATACCCAGCCCATTTTGAGGAAGCCTTAAGTCATCTTCAGCTGTATCACTATAGTTTTTCCCCCTCTTATCCCACCCCAATTTTGTTCTGTGTGCGATGTGATTCAGTGCCTCACTCTGCCTCACTTTCCCAACAAGTTCAACTGTCACAACAAAATAAATTAAATAAAAGAAATAAAGTAAAACAGAGTTCATCACAAATTAAAGGTTATTACCCTGAATGGCTTGAAAACTTGTGTGCAAAATTTCAGCCCAGGAATATAGAATATGGAAAGCAAGCCTGTTCCCCATTTTTATGAACATACACGAAGAATGATCAGAAACTGTAATTTTCAGCAGCAGAATTGACAGAAAAATTGTAACCATCTTCAAAGAAGAGACTTCAGCCAATTTTGGCCTTGGGGCCACAGGTTGGCAGTCTCTGCGAGAGATCATGCTAATCTTATTAGTAGTGAACGAGTACTTTAATGAAGGTTTACTCTGGGAAAGCAAATTCTAGAAACATTCCATATAATTAAATGTTCAATGCCTGTGGCAGTAATCATTATTAAATGAGGTAGCAGATTTGAATTGACCAAGGCAACTGTATGGGATCAAGCCAATTTAGTCATCTACTCAGATTGTATTTCTTTTAAAATCTACTTTTAAAGACTCTAAGGCTCCAAGAAGTGAATTCATTGCACAGTACTTTTTTTGGGGGGGTGGGGGTGGGAGGAAGGGGCGAATGACAGAAAATGAAGATATTCACAGTTTTTTAAGTTAGATGTGAAGTTGAATGGAAGGAGGTGTCCGTATACCATCTCAGCTTTACATGCAACATTGTGCCTTGAATTCTACTGACCTTTTGGGAAGAACTTCTATTTGCCAGAAATAACCAGCCTAATTATAAGTCTGGAATAGTGTCTCTGACCATATATTGGAGCCATTAATTAACATATATTTGAGATGGCATACTGTAAGTCTTGCCATATAAGGCATGCTTTGAATAGACCATTCAATATTTTTTGACCACATGTATTCTGTGCCAACTCTTGTTGGCCACCAGGAGTGTGGCATTCTCTGTAGATGAAAAAAAAAATCCTTTTGCACGAAGAAATCTTTTCCCTTTGTAGGAAAAAAAGGGTGGATGGCAATCTGCCCTGTAATTGAATTTGAATTTGAATTTTGAATTTTACTTTATTTGTATGCCGCCCTTTTCCCTGAGGGGACTCAGGGCGGCTCACAATTCAAGGGAGGGGAGAGAGACAAACAAGTTACAGAACATAAAGATCATACACAGCTAAAAAACACAACAATCATACCATTCGGAGCGGGGCTGCAAGTCTTTAGCCCCAGGCCTGTCGGAACAGCCAGGTTTTAAGGGCTTTGCGGAAGGCCTGGAGGGTGGTGAGGGTACGAATCTCCACGGGGAGTTCGTTCCACAGGGTCGGAGCAGCCACAGAGAAGGCCCTCCTCCGGGTAGTCGCCAGTCGACAGTGGGCGGCTGATGGAATTCGGAGGAGGCCTAATCTGTGGGATCTTATTGGTCTAGTGGAGGTAATTGGCAGCAGGCGGTCTCTCAATTGACCTTCTTTTATTATCTCCTTCACATCTGAAAGCCCAGCTGTGGGCTTCAACATTCAGATGCCCAGTACCAGTTATGTGGGTCGGATTGAAACAGGTCCTGTAATCTATTGCTACTTTGGAGGTTCACATTTATAGCATGCCTAGCATATTTTATTATGTCAAGGACTGTATTTCCTACGATGGTGGTTTCTAACATGTGACCTATAAACCACTAGTGCAGTTTCCTTTCCTCTTCTGTGCCCTTCAGATAATTCACCAAATGAAAGGTCTTCTAAAAATTGCCTTTAAAATATTTGTAATATGTACACATTCTCAAAGGACCACAAGAACTGGGAATATTTAAAATGTGTAAGTGCAAGTATCATTCATGGATGGAATGTCTACGTCCTTAATGAAAATGTGGTATATGCACTCTGAGCTAATCTACTGACTCTGATTCGGGAAGGGAGGTAGAGCACGTTGAGATGTTATAACCTCAATGTTTATATTTCTAAGTGTATTTTCTTTCAAAAGCATTTTCATTTTAACATATTTGACGTAGTTCTGGGGCCAAGAACTGTTTTCCTACATATTTTATTCTTAACCTGCATAATGTGAATCAGGCCTATTCATAATGAAAAACAAAAATAAATAAATAATGGAATGCCTCAAATATCCCTATGTTCAGAGGCATAAAAATTTGTAATGATTCTGTAAGTGTGAGGTTGGTTTGGTTTAATTACTTGGCCAGACATTTCTAGCTTTTCATTTGGTACTTGAGAGACCGCCTGCTGCCAATTACCTCCCACAGACCCATTAGATCTCACAGGGTTGGCTTCCTTCGGGTGCCATCTACCAGCCAATGCCACCTGGCTATTACCCGGGGGAGGGCCTTCTCTGTGGCAGCTCCGGCCCTCTGGAATGAACTCCCCGCAGGGATTCGGACCCTCACCTCTCTCCAGGCCTTCCGAAAAGCCGTCAAAACCTGGCTTTGCCAGCAGGCCTGGGGTTGATGAGTTCCCCTCCCCTCTCGACATGTATGGTTGTGTGACTGTTGTCTACTTTTATTATTTGTATTTTGTCTTTTATGTTCCTCCTTTTTTTCCCCCTTGAATTGTTCGCCGCCCTGAGTCCTCCCGGAGAAGGGCGGCATACAAATAATAAAATAAAAATACAAATACAAATTTGTGGCACCAGAGAAATGAGCAAGTATTGCTTAGTGGTTATAAGACACTGAATCCACTTGTTTGGCTCTTGCCTTTGCTGTGAACTCAGTAGACAATCTTGCCCAAATTTGTCTCATTTTAATTTCCATTTTAAAAGTAGGGGTTAATATTGCCATATGTAACACTTCAATAATTAGGAAGTACTGCATACATGCCTTCTCCTGCTCCTGTTCCTCTGTTATTTATTATTAAAGGATGGTCCAGCCATGTACTTGGATATGAAAAATTCAGCCTTGGTTTGAAAAGTGTTGTCTGTCATAAATTACAAAATGGCAGAACAGCAAGAAGCTGTAAGACACAAGAGATGCCATGTTGTAATTCTAAATAAGAGAAAAAATGGTTTGTCTTCATAGGTGAGTTGAAAGCATCATGGACTTGGTCTGTGGAGGAAATGGAGAAGAAGGCCCAGATCTTTCTCCAGTATAGCTTTAAAATAATAAGCAAAAGATTTTCCCCTGATAGCTGTTTTTCAGAGAGTGACACAAAAGCAGGGGTGGGTTCCTACCAGTTCGCACCTATTCGGTAGAACCGGTTCATCAAATCTACCAAGCCGCTTAGAAGAGGTTCCACCAGTGGACCCGGAAAGCAGGCCACACCTACAGAAGAGGTTCCAAAATTTTTTTGAAACCCACCACTGGTCCTTAGATATGATTATTCTACACTATCATGCTCCTATTTATAAAACTCAGTGCCTCTGTGAAAGGTAAGGGTGACTACTGCGTTTGTGGTGCAATCAGAACATTGCGTGTGTTGAAGTTGTTTTAACGCAAACCAAAGATGCCTTTTAAAAAACAAGTTGACATCATATTCTTATGCATGCCAGTGCTGTGTGTGAGGTAATTTGAGGTGGTTCTGACAAGTGTCGTCGGCATCTTCATATCCGGTCACATGGGCGGAAAGCCACTCCCATCCAGTCACATGGGCAGCAAGCCACTCCCACAAAGGAGGCCACACCCACAGAGTAGGTTCGAACAATTTTTGAAACCCACCACTGCACAAAAGTATGTTGGGAAGAACAAATTATGAGAAAACCATTAAAAAAACTGGAACCGTGTTTTTTGTTTATTGCTCCAAAATTGAAATGAAATATTTGGTTAGTAAGTGTAGCATGCTCATGTTCTTTCATCGGCTTGGCGTAGATTTGAACAAAAAAGATTTGTTCAGCTAAAACAACATTTTACTGGGTTTTTTTTTTAGGTTCTTGGTGACTAAAAATTGGCCAAAAATAGACAAGATGCATCAACCAACATATTTTTTGGGCTGAGAGGGGAGTATTAACGATCATCAGATGACTCCAGTATAAAAACTTTGCCTGTAGAGATATAGTTTTAATGGGCCATTTATACATGAAATGCCTTCTCGGAATTTTTTATTGGGTTAGTTTGCCTAAAGCTATTCAGAATGAGGACCAGTGTTTGATACTGAGCAAAATTTAGGAAATGGACAAGAGAATTAGGATATACTATAATAATGAAAGAAGAAATTACAAAAAAAACTGGTGTTGGGGAGAAAGGGGGACCTTGGATAGAACTTGTTTGCGCTGTTAAACTGTTAAAAAGGGGACCTAGATATTCTATTTGCTGTTAAAACAGAGTGCAGTTTCAAAAAAGAGAAAAAGGCAAGCAATTCATACTCAGGTCAAAGGAAGTGGGTTAAAAGTGTGACAAAGCTCCACTATGGAGCTAGAACTTTTCCTGGACACAGAACAGATTCCACAGTTTACTTTTCCTAAGGATCTGTTTGGATCATTTGGAAAGTAACTGGAGAGCAATGGCGAAGCGCGAAAATGTTAACAAGAAAGACTTCAGAATGGAATGACTGCAGCATTGCAAAGTTCTGAGATTATCTTTCCATTCCTTGATTGGTTGGGACCTGCTTTCACCACAGATTTCAAGAAGCTTCTCTTCGGTTCTACCTACTCCCACTTCTACTGGGAGAAGCAGAAAGAATTAACCTTTCGGAGCAGGAGGCACATAGTTACTCTGTTTGGGATAAATACATATTTTCAGTTGTGGGTTTCAATTTTTTTTTTAGAACCTATTCTGTGGGTGTGGCTTATTTTGTGGGCGTGGCTTGGCAGTCATGTGACCGGGCAGGTATGGCCAACTTGACATCACTCTTTGCACACTCAGTCACATGACCACCACCCCCAAGCCATGTGACAAATTTTTTTGGAACTCCTATGAAAGGGGGGGGGGAGAGGGGAAAACCTCCCAAAAATAGACAACTGGAGGATTAAGGGCCGAAATTAGGGAGATCGGAGAAGACAGGACAGAGAGGAATCCAGTAGAAAGCTATCACACACTGGGGAAAGAACTTTGGGAGATCGGAGGAGGCAAGACAGAGGGGAATCCAGTAGAAAGCTATCACACGCTGGGGAAAGAACTTTGGGAGATCGGAGGAGGCAAGACAGAGGGGAATCCAGTAGAAAGCTATTACACGCTGGGGAAAGAACTTTGGGAGATCGGAGGAGGCAAGACAGAGGGGAATCCAGTAGAAAGCTATCACACGCTGGGGAAAGAACTTTGGGAGATCGGAGGAGGCAAGATAGAGGGTAATCCAGTAGAAAACTCCTGAGCTTGCCTCTGCTGTCTGGTGGATGGTGCCGCTGGACCTCTCCATGCTTCTCCGTTCACCAACTCCACTCCCAGGTATGGGACTTGACACCGAATTGGGCTAGGATAGTGCGGACTGCCGGGGGGAGCGAGCGATGGAGCAGCTTCCAGACGGGCAGGGGTGAGCGAGGAGCGACAGGACAGGACCGGGGCAGGCATTCCGGAAGTTACTTCCAGGTCCATTTCACCATCCGGTTCTCCCGATCCGGTGCGAACCGGCAGAAACCCACCACTGCATGTTTTACACATACAGTATCTCTCTCTCTCTCTGGCCATCAAACCTTACTCACTGCAGTGGTTTGGAGTGTCGTGCTCTAACTTACAGGGTTTCTGGGAAAGAATGGGGACAGAAAAGGATAGAGCTTGGAGAGTTACGTACAGTAAATGGATAAATGTCAGGTTATTGATCTCAAGCTACAGCAAAGTCAGAAGAAATGGGGAGCTGGGATGCACATTGATTGGATTTAACTCCCAAAAGGCAAAGAAAGGCATCGGGGGAGGAGATCATTATTATAAAAGAAATATCTTTCGTATTTAATCTTAATTGATTAGCTGGGAGACCACTCTTGACTAGATTAAGACATGACTAGGAATATCAGTAAGGTTGATCTAATGAGCTTCCAAATGCTGCCCTGAAAATGTATTTGCGTCAGCAACATGCAGAAATTAAATTACGATTTAGGTGTATTACTTCCTTTCCCAGAAAGAACATTGAAACATTTCTTTAGAAATGATAATAAGATAATACTCTTTACATTAAAGTACATCTCCTGATTCTTTGAAGTTGGTTAGAATGTTTTTTTCACCTTTTAACTCCCCTTTTACAACCGAAAGAACTTTTAAAAATCCAAGCTATATACTGAAATTCACTAATTTGTGCAAATATACATTTATTATCTTTAGAATAGGGTACTCTGCCATACCTGAAGACTTCCATAACCAAATAGGACTCTCTTATTAGTACTAGCAAGCACTAACTGTGAGCTATAATAATAAATATAATGTCATGTCATGTTATATAGCATATCTATATATCTATATCTCTATATCTCTATATCTCTTTATCTCTATCTCTATCTATCTATCTATCTATCTATCTATCTATCTATCTCTATCATATGGTAAGTGTTGTGACTCAGCAGAAGTTTGCTGTGAGTTGAGTTGGGATGCAAGATTAACAATGCATCTGGGGCTCGTTAGTGGCGTCTTCTGGTGATAAAAGAACGGATGGTGCCACGCCCTGGTTGCAGGATTTAACGTTCATTCATTCGTTCATTGATCATCGGTTGTGGTTTGTTTGTGAGAGACACTTGGAGAAGTGATTTGCTTTCTGTAACCCTGATTCGAAGAGACACTTGGAGAAGTGCTTTGCTTTCTTTTTGTACACCTGGTTTTGCCGTAAGAGAGATTTGTTTTGCATTCTGTTATCTTCATGCCAGAGATTTTATTTATGTTTATTTTGGGCTTGCAGCTAGTTTGAGCCGAGGACTGATAAAGTTATTTCCTTATAAGTCTGTCTGCCTGTCGTCTGTTAACGAGCGAAGAAGGGGGGACAGAACAGGTATGTATGTATGTGTGTGTGTGTGTGTGTGTGTGTGTGTGTGTGTATGTATGTATGTATGTATGTATGTATGTATGTATGTATGTATAGGATGGTACCTTTAACACTATCAAATAGCATCTACCTGCCCCAGTTCCTTGGGAGAGAATTGTTGAGTGATAAAAATGCAAATTCTAGCCTAAACATCTGGCTGACTGTAAGACCAACTATAAAAATAGTAAATGTGTATGCTGCCTCATTTGCAACGACTCTAGCAGCTCAACGATATTCAGGCAAATAAATTTCAGTAAAACATACAGATTAAAGTAAAAAATGACAGGCATGATAAAATGAAAGGTCTCCCTCTCCCTAACAGAAGCCCTGGGTGAAGAACCAGACCATGAATCAGGGCATGATTCTTGATTTTATATTTGCACTATGGTGTGAAAATGACATTTGAAAGTGAAGAGGATGCTAATAATTTCTTACTGAGGTCAATTCTGGGAATCATTGTTACTCAATGGTGCACTACTTAATGTTTAACAACTGGCTCTGCCTGTGCCATTGCTGCAGCTGTGCCTTGCCCTTAGCTGTGGAACGGTTGATTGCTGACTCACAGTATTCCAGAAAATGTAACATTTGGGGCTCATGAGCTGGTTTAAGCCAGTTCCAGAACACCACTTTACTTACCTATAAATGATCTTGTTGATTCTTTTTGATTTCTCAGCAGGTCCAGTATCACTGAACTGTAGTATTCTAGAGAGGTTCCATAAATTGAGAATTGGGAGAGAAGTATTAAAGTGATTCTGCTTGTATCTGCAGGCCCATGTTCAAAGAATATACATTTTGGCTTCCTAGTAGTAAAAAAGCCATGGAATTCCCTAGGTCTCTGTTGTACCTCTGTTGTACTGAGGATCTGAATATAAAGTGGCTGGTACCAGTCATCAGCAGATTTGAGTGAAGTATCAGTAATATGCAAACACTATTTTATTCTATTTATTTATTTTACTATTTTATTCTATTTATTTGTATCAACTAAGTCAGGTGATGCTCTGAGCCAGTATCTGGAAGCAATGGTGGGTTGGTTGGGGGCCAGTAAGCGGAAGTTAAATCCCAACAAAGCAGAGACATTATGGACAGGCAATTCTCTTGACATAGAATTAGTGTGGCCCGACAAAACCGTGCTCGTCAAAATAGCGGTGATAAAACCGCGTCGCTAAAGCCGTGACGTCATCACCGCAACGTCATCACCGCCGCGACAACAGCGCGGCGACAGAAGGGCGCTTTAAAACAGCGCGGCGGCAGAAAGCCGATTTAAATTAAGGTAAGGGTTAGGATTAGGTTTAGGGATTAGGTTTAGGGTTAGGTTTAGGGTTAGGGTTAGGGTGCTGAGTGCTTCGGATGGCGCGGATTTGCCCTCCACGGTTATGTCATCGCGGTAGGGTCGCCTTTTTCCTTAGCGCTTTGGATGGTGCGGATTTGCCCTCCGCACTTATGTCGGCGCGGATAAGGGCTTCGCGGTTTTGTCGGTGAACCTAGAATTAGGAAGGCCACATCATCTCAAGACTGTTGTACTCCTTCTGAAGGAGCAGGTGTACAATTTGGGTGGTACTCCTAGAGCCATCACTAGCACTGGAAGCACACAACTGGTCTCCCTGGAAGCAAGAACCTTTTCCTAGTTTGATCTGGTATGCCAACTACTGTCTTGGATAGAGATAACCTGGCCACTATTATCCAAGCATTCATCATCATTGCAAGGTGTTTTGTATGGAATTCCACCCTGGAATCTTCATGCAAACATGTATTTAACTTATTGTAAAAGGTAGATGGCTCAAGGATTCAGACAACCATTAAAGCACAATATCTGTTTTGAAAGTATTATGGTTAGTTTCTGTTGGATTGGATTCAATATACATGTAATGATGCAGTATAAAAAAAGTTTAGGATTTAGATGTCTAATGGAGGATCTACTGCTGCATTTGTCCAACTACAGTTTATTGAGGGTGCCCTTCTGGGAGTGATGTATCAGCTAGCAATTCTCTATGCAACAAAGTGAAGGAAGGCATGCTCTAAAAAAGCACCCTAATTGTGGCTGGTGCCAACTTAAGAAGGATCTGTACCCACTATTGGTGTTGAATCAACCTGTGCTGCTATTGCTTTGGTCAAATTTCTTTTGAAAGTCCTTGTCTTCTCTTGTAATTTGGCACTTCTGTGCTTTTAAATATGACTTTTTAAAGGGGGATAATATTGGACATAGTCATAATAAAACCTTTAAAATTGTTTTAAGTTTTTGGTAAATGCTGTTGTCAACTAATATGGAATTGCTTGAATTAATGTGTTGCTATCACATACGTTGATTTCTGAGATTAGTTACAATTGTATATAAATGGTATTTGCAGCTTAATCTTTCGGTGGGTTCTCTAGATCAGGGGGCCCCAAGTTTTCGGACCCCAGGGATCACTACATTCATAATTTTAGAGCCGAGGTGGCGCAGTGGTTAAATGCAGCACTGCAGGCTACTTCAGCTGACTGCAGTTCTGCAGTTCGGCGGTTCAAATCTCATCGGCTCAGGGTTGACTCAGCCTTCCATCCTTCCGAGGTGGGTAAAATGAGGACCCGGATTGTTGTTGGGGGCAATATGCTGACTCTGTAAACCGCTTAGAGAGGGCTGAAAGCCCTATGAAGCGGTATATAAGTCTAACTGCTATTGCTATTTTAAATCCCACGGACCACTAATAAGAATTTTTTAAAAAGATAAACAGTATTTAGTGCAATATAAAAAAATGCAAATAATTTTTCTGCGGGCCACCAAAATTTTCTTATGGACCATCAGTGGTCTATGGACCACAGGTAGGTAACCTCTGCTCTAGATGGACTCCCAAAATGTCAGCAGAAGTTAAGAACAGGCATTATGCCTCTTGCTTAAATACTACTGTTCTCCCTTCAGCACAATATAAGGATGGTAGACAAGAAGATTAAGCTAACATGGTCATGTCTACAGCATTAAAAGGTGTTTTGTGGATGTGAACCATTAGAAGTTTGGTTACATAATTAAACTACTGGAAGTTGTGATTTTTGTTCTTGATGTATCTTAGCTTCGTAAGATTTTATCACCGTGCAGTTCAGGGGTGGGTTTCTCGCCCCATTCCAACCGGTTCGGTTGGAACGGGGCCGGCGGCGTCCTCGTGCACACGCGCGGTGCACGCATGCATACTAGCATCTGCGCGATGCTCCAGCTGCTCCTGGACGATCGCGCAGGCGCTGTATGTGTCCTGCGCATGCGTGGAAGCGCAGAACTCGTCAAAACCGGGTAAGGACCGCGGGCGGGCGGGCGCGCCCTTCGCCGTTCCCGGAAGTTACTTACTTCCGGGTTCGGTGACCAACCGGTTCGCAGGGACCACCGCGAACCGGTTGAAACCCACCCCTGGTGCAGTTAGATTTTAAAGAACAAAATGTCAGTGATTTTACTGCACAACAGTTAGGTTTCATTGAGTGAATAAGAATTGTGCATGAATAATTGCATAGCCATAAATGAAGTACTCCGAGGCTCTTGCTTAATTTATAAATGCTTTCTTATATAGTTAATATCCTGTCCTCCATTGTTTTGTTTAAGAATCTGGCCTGCCGTACAGTTATTATAAACAGCAAATGTCCCACTGTTACCATTCTTTTCCTTTTATCTTCTCTTTTTCCTAACTTTCTATAAGTGACTTAACTGGTCCAAGTTATTATTATTTTTCCTATATCTGTGCCTGAATCGCAGAGAGACACCATTGCTCCTATCCACATTCCATGCTAGTGTATATGAAAGATTTAGACCTTCCTCTGATAATGTTCATGATGAAATTACGCAAAGAATGTTTGAGGAAAAGGGCATTTGTTAACCCACCTTCTCTGACTTCCCTTAATGGCAACGGAGGGCTGTGTAATTTTGGCAGGGATTGGAAAAAACTAGACTCTATTACTTTGGCAGCCACTCAGTATTGCTCCTAACTTAGACCTAATGCCTCTCCAAAGTCGGTCCCTCTCTGCGGTCATATGAGGTTCCTGCCGGCTGGAGAGAGGGAGACTGGGAACAATATACCCTTTTCTGGTATGCCAGTGCATATGTTCTCATTTGGTTATTGCTGAGGATGCTGAGTCAAAAATTCACATGCAGGAGACTCAGTGGAAGTCCAGTGTTTTTTTTTTAAAAAAGTGGACAGCTTTACTTCTCAAGATAACGGACCGTTTCTAAAGTCTGTTGGGATTTATTAAAAAGTATCTTGACGAAATAAGCTGCTTTTTAAAAAACATTGATGACTTAGTTCTTCCAAGATCTAGCTAGAACTCAATATGAATGGTTCAAAGAAGGCTCGATAAAGTTTCTCTCTCCCTCTTCCTCTTCGTGGCACGACAAAACCACGGTCCACTAAAGCGCGCCCGATTAAAGCGCGTCGCTGACGTCATCAGCAGCGCGACAACAGCGACCGCAGAGAAAAAAGAGCGCTTTAAAAAGCGCTTTGAAAGCAAGCCGATTCACGTTAAGGTAAGGGTTAGGTTTAGGGTTAGGGTTAGGGTTAGGGTTAGGTTAAGCATTAGGGTTAGGTTTAGGGTTAGGTTAAGGGTTAGTGTTAGGTTTAGCGTTAGGTTAAGGGTTAGGGTTAGGGTTAGGTTAAGGGTTAGGTTTAGGGTTAGGTTTAGGGTTAAGTTTCGGGGGTTAGGTTTAGGTTTAGGGGTTAATTTTAGCTTTAGCGCTCACAGCGTGCTTTTTTCATCGCGCTGTGATGACGTCAGGTACGCGGTTTCGTCGAGCGCGCTTTAGTCGACCGCGGTTTTGTGGTGGAACCCTTCCTCTTAGCCTCTTCAATTTCATTTTCTCTCTCCTGGATTTATTCCAACTTTTTTATTTAGCATCTTCATCCTGATGTACCTGGTCTTTAGTCAAAGGAAGAATACATACCAGGAACATCAGGAGAGGACAGAAAATTTGGATCTGGCATGTATCTGTACTTTTTTTTTTTAAAGAAAAAAAGATGTAATGTTTTATGAAAACACTAAAAGCCTGAACAGTTAACATGCTAACATATTTCCTAACTCGGTGCTGAAGAGACTTAAGCGAAAAGATAAATATGAGTCAATTCTTTTGCACGGTTATTTCTCAAAAAAAAAATAATACTTTTTTCTTGAGGGATGGGCTCATAAAATAGTATGCTTCATTGTGGAAAAGCTGTTTCAGTAGATAGCTCAGAATTTAAAAAAAAATATTCCACATTTGGAAATGTACCCATTTGACCGGAATTTTGAAAACTTTGAAAACTGTTCATCCTCAGAATCATGGAGATCATGGGGGTTGAAACGTAATATGCCTGGAGGACATCCCTTTGTGGAAGCTGCTCTTGCCTGCCTGCCTGCCTGCCTGCCTTCCTGCCTGCCTGCCTGCCTACCTACCTACCTATCTACCTACCTACCTACCTACCTACCTACCTACCTACCTACCTACCTTCCGTCCGTCCGTCCGTCCGTCCGTCCATCCATCCATCCATCCACCTACCTACCTACCTACCTATCTACCTATCTATCTTATCTACCTACCTACCTACCTACCTACCTATCATCCATCTATCTATCTATCTATCTATCTATCTATCTATCTATCTATCTATCTATCTATCTATCTATCTACCTACCTACCTACCTACCTACCTACCTACCTACCTACCTATCATCCATCTATCTATCTATCTATCTATCTATCTATCTATCTATCTATCTATCTATCTATCTATCTACCTACCTACCTACCTACCTACCTATCATCCATCTATCTATCTATCTATCTATCTATCTATCTATCTATCTATCTATCTATCTATCTATCATCTATCTATCTATCTATCTATCTATCTATCTATCTATCTATCTATCTACCTACCTACCTACCTACCTACCTACCTACCTACCTACCTACCTACCTACCTACCTACCTATCTATCTTATCTACCTACCTACCTACCTACCTACCTACCTACCTACCTACCTACCTACCTACCTATCATCCATCCATCCATCCATCCACCCACCCACCCCCACCCCTCTCTCTCTCTCTCTCTCTCATCTATCTATCTATCTATCTATCTATCTATCTATCTATCTATCTATCTATCTATCTATCTATCTATCTATCTATCATCTCATTATTTCAGGGTGTGGAAATCCCATATTTTTTTCCTTAAGAGTACCAGTATGTGGCCTAAACTGGAACCAGAGAGGCTGAAATTGCGGCTTGCATGTGTTCCAGCTTTTTTTCAACGTCAATAACAAGTTACCACTTATTTACTCCAGGCTGTAATTTTGAATAATTGGTTGTTTTGTTGAACACAGTTTTTAATTTTATCTTCAAGCCCAGCACTGTATGAATAAACAGAAATCACAGGAGTTTCTCAACTGCACATGGAAAGGTTATAGAATGGCTTTTTTGTTTTGCCCTTTAAGTGGAATACTTATGACTGTAAGAATCATAACCTGCTCATTAGAGTTGTTACTGATGAATAAAAGGTCAGAAAAACAAAACGTCATTAGCTTTTTTTGGGGGGGGGGGATGGAGCTAGTCAGACACAGAAAAACTGTTTGGCAAATCATTTCATGGAACGGTTTGGTTTACATTCTTGATTGAAGCGGAATTGGGATTTGTGCTGTATAAGGTGAAGCCTTCTTACAAGGAATAAGTAAATAATAAGCTGTCAACGTATTTTAGGCTTTCAACTCGGTAAATTGTGCAGCTGATTAGGTTGTACAGTACTATAACAGAATATACTGGAGTTTTAAATATGTACCTTTCTCTGAAAAGAATAGAATTGTTTGGGGGGGGGGAATCATAACTTTAAAAGGGATACTGCATCCTGAGGCTATTCTTATGATGTTTTGTGTACATCTTGTCATCTTCTTTCGACCAGAATTAAAAACAACTTTCTTTTCACTTTGCAGTTGTGCTGCAAAGGGCTAAACTTCCTGCATGTACACTTAATCATATAAATGGGTTGTTTTTTTTTAAAACAAAGTTTTTGGTGGGAGTGAAGCTGAACAAAGAACAGATCACTGAAACAAGAAAACAGTAAATTAGACATTCAAAAAGAGATCTGAGCATTTACCAATCATTTCATCTCCCTTGAAGCTCTGCAACTATCAGTGAGAACGGGGAGTGCTTAAAACCAATGTAGGTTGATTCTTACAGAACAATCCAGTGCCAAGATTAATACCTCTTCAAAAGCATTTTGGAAGAGAGGAGGAACCTATATTCAGGGATAGAATACAGAGGTGGTATTCAGCAGGTTCTGACCAGTTCTGGAGAACCGGTAGCAGATATTTTGAGTAGTTCGGCGAACCGGTAAATACTACCTCTGATTGGCCTCACCAGTGGTGGGTTTCAAAAAATTTTGGAACCTCTTCTGTAGGTGTGGTCTGCTTTCCGGGTCCACTGGTGGAACCTCTTCTAACCGGTTCGGTAGATTTGACGAACCGGTTCTACCAAACTGGTGCGAACCGGTAGGAACCCACCTCTGGGCCTCGCCCCCATCTATTCTCTGCCTCCCAAATTCCAGCTGATCGGGAGGGAATGGGGATTTTGCAGTAACCTTACCCTGGAGTGGGGTGGGAATGGAGATCTGTCAATCAAGATAGCCCCAATGTTTTAACCTACCTACCACTTTCCTGCATTTCTGTGATTTTTTTGGAACTCTCCAAAACATCATCCTTTTTGGTTTCTTTGAAAGGCAAGTATCAGATGAATGGACCATCAACTCTTCCATATTGGCTTTTGAGAATATACATGGTGAACTTTGTCACTCAATAAATCAATAATTATGGGCTTAAGTAAGCTTCAGAATTAATTATGTTAATCACACTAGAATGTGTGCTAAATGCTATAGCATTTTGTTAACTCCAGCTTTTTTAGACTGAATACCTCTTTCTTCTGATCTGTTAGAAAGCCTTTGCATCTGCTTCATTAATCATCCCATTTGATTTGAATATTTTTGTGCAGATACATCTTAGAATACGCTAGTTGTCCTTATTTTTTCATGTATTCTCATAAGTAGTCTGCCATCAAGCCAGCATACCATTTTTAATACCACACAACTGCTGATGTGTGTAATAGTAATATCTAATTCCTGCCTATTTCTCTTATCCTTATTTTTACTTCTTTTTCTGGTTATTCAATCCTTCTTTTCCCCTTTCGACAGCTACAATCCTAGTTCAAGACTGCTGTCGCTTTTATGAATAAATTCCAATATCTAGCACTTGGTATTCCTATACTGTAAATGAGTAGGGATTTTTTTTTAAAAAAGGAAAAAATTATTCATATATTATGTCTGTGTAATTATCTGTATTGCTAAGATATGCAGCAATTTAAGGTTTGCTTAACATTCTGCCAGTTTCAAACATTGTTAACTCTAATTTTGTGGTTCATATGAAATGAGAAATTTAAACTGAAGTGTTTCTAGCTTTCTTGCTCATTCTTCTGAAGGGAGGAGAAAAATAATTGCCTATGAGGACATGAAACGCTTTCAGGATGTATTGCCTGAATGCATAGATTGTTTGTCCAGAAATTAATAATCAAGAAATTATTAAATGTAAAGCCTTAGGAAAACTAATTGTAGAAGATTATTAACTATCACGTCACAAAACTGAGTTAGAAAAATCAGTTAAATTCTTGCAGTGAATTCTCCCAATATATTGTAAGTTACTGTCGCTACATTCCCTATTCTATGTTGACAACATTACAACTAAAAGTTAAGTAACATATGGGAGGTATAGTTGCTGATTGAAATTTAGAACCATGAATTCATGGGAGGCAATCCATCTCTTTATTTCAGTTTCCCAACGACAATATGCATATAATAAAACTAGTCCATCTTTTAGGACTGTTGCAGTTTGGTAACCATAGAAATATGAAAGATGATGATGATCCAGAGACTTGGAAAAATTGGCCACAGCTTGGGTTACATGAATTTCACAAGAACTGAATAATGTTTTCTAAATACTTTTCTGCTTAAGAATTAGGCTCAACACTTGAGAGATTCTCTGAATCCATCTTAAATGGCTTCAGGCATGCCAAGTCATACCTAATAGCAATAGCGCACGCACGCACGCACACACACACACACACACACACACACACAAAAAGTTATATTCAAAGTGCTTTACAGCCTCTCTAAGTAGTTTACAAAGTCAGCATATTGCCCTTAGCAATCTGGGTCTTCATTTTACCGACTTCAGAAGGATGGAAGGTTGAGCTAAACTGGAGCCTGTCAGAATCAAACTCCTGGCGTGTGGGCAGAGCTAGCTTGCATTCCAACCACTGCGCCACCATAGCCTCTAGGCCAGGGGTGTCAAACTTCATTGAGGGCCGCATCAGGGTTGTGTTTGACCTCGGTGGGCCGTGGGGGCTGTGGCTAGGTGGGCGTGGCCAGCTTGATGTCACTCGTGTCTGGGATACCTGCGGTGGCCAGGGTGCCCCTCCAGGCTCTGTTTTCGACTGGGGATGCCTCCGCAGTACTCACCCAGTGAAAATGGGTGTGCCCCCCCCCCCCGAGCTCCATTTTCACTGGCAGAGGCCTGCCAGAAGCTGTTGCAGCTGAAAATGGAGCCTGGTGAACCGCAGGTGGCCCTCTGAGCTCCATTTTCACTGGCAGAGGCACCGTGGGCCAGTCCTTCGCTGTTTCCACGGCAACCCTGTGGGTGAGATGAGTTTGACATTCCTGCTCTAGGCAAACTTTTGGCTCTTCAGTGCTGCCCATCTATCCAAGTCTTACACTGTGTATAGTGTTGAAGCTCTGAGGACATTCTGTTTGGAGAGTGGCAGAGTGTTGAATCACTGGTATTCTTACACCTTGATAGCATCCCTTATCAAGGTAACATTCTGGATAAATGTATTGCTGAATAGTTGGATAGACATTTGGAAAAAATCCAGGTGACAAAAGGAAGAGCAAAAGTCAGTATGTTCTCAAGATGCCATTAAATAATTCTCAAGCTTATTGTATTATTCTGGGTGCAGAATAATATTCTGACATTCCAATTATTTGGACTGCAGTTTTGACGCCTTTTATTCTTTGCAGAAAGACGCCTTTATGGGGATGTTATGTATTAATTGTTCAGATAGCCTCTGCCATGGTTCACCGACAAAACCGCGAAGCCCTTATCTGCGCCAACATAAGCGCGGAGGCCAAATCCGCGCCGTCCGAAGCGCTAAGGAAAAAGGCGACCCTAGCACGACGACATAACCGCGGAGGGCAAATCCACGCCTTCCGAAGCGCTCAGCACCCTAACCCTACACCTAACCCTAAACTAACCTAACCTAACTCTAACCCTAACCCTAACCCTAACCCTAACCCTAAACTAACCCCCTAAACCTAATCCTAATCTTTACCTTAATTTAAATTGGCTTTCTGTCGCCGCACTGTTTTAAAGCACCCTTCTGTCGCCGCGCTGTTGTCGCCGCGGTGATGACGTCGCGGTGATGACGTCGCGGTTTTAGCGACGTGGTTTTGTCGCCGCTATTTTGACAAGCGCGGTTTTGTCGGGCCACGCTCTACCACATCAGTAGCAAAAGGGACACATAATACTGATTCTGGCATCAGTTATACCACTGTTACTGTCACTTGGCCATTTTAATTTTCATACTCATATGATTATTGCTTGAAAAAAAATTAAAGTGCAATGGAATATATATTGTTATTTAGCTTTAGTAAACTTTGTTCTGTCCAATCAATTTTTAGGGAAAATGCCAGTGATCGTGTTTGCAAATATAAGAGGTTTGGTTCCCTTCAAATTTAAACGATAGCACAATCATTTCATATCTGCTACCATGTGTCAACAGATGTAAGCAGACTTGTTCAGTAATTGAATGGGAGATCACCAAGATCAATAGAGTGACTGGGAATTTGAGAAAAAACATCCTTTCAAGAAGGCTGTATTACATCAATATTGTTAACAAGGCTTTGTTGAAACAATGACATGAAAGTTGAGCCCGGCTTTTAGACTTTGCATTGCATTGGATTAACACACTTAATATGGTCATGTATATTTTAGGAAAAGCTGGTTTAAAAATGTTTGATCTTTTTTAATGTAAATATTCATCTAAAATAGATGAACAGCTTAGCACTTGTCCTTGGTTTCCATGATCTGATTTAGAATTTGAGCTTTTTACAGATAAACATATTTACTGTATGATTTCCAGAAATCTGTGCTCATTACCAGTTTCTGGTCAATGAGAAATCACTTTGGATGATTTGTTGGCACAATAAAGTTGCCACCTAGTGAAGTTCGATTACTTTTATTAATCATACTGAGTAAGTAGATCCAGTAGAGGAGGAAATCCATAAATTTTTAGTAGGCTATCTCTGGTTATAAAAAAAAAATTGACATATTTTTGAATTTTGCAAGATTTACGTGTGCAGTAGAGAAGCTTCTACAGGAATTGTATTCTGAAAACAGCTGAAATTAAGAAGGAAAAATAATAAGAAATATTTTGGTTTTTATTCTTGCCAGTTCAACAGAGTTTTGAAAATTAATTATGTAAAAAGAGTTGGATGCCATCTATCAGTAGGATTAACTCTGAAGCCAAACAGGAGATTTAAGAGATATTAAGATTGAAAATAGCAAGATCTGACTAGGAACTACAGAGAAAAATATCTAGAAAGAATTCCCCCAGTGCATCCCTATGCAAGTGATAGTCAGGGACTCAAAATATCACTGGCTATTTCATTGCAAGCCCCTCTCCTGTGTTATGGTCATGAAGAGCCAAGGTGGCGCAGTGGTTAGAGTGCAGTACTGCAGGCTACTTCAGCTGACTGCTAGTTCGGCAATTCGGCTGTTCAAATCTCACTGGCCCAGGGTTGACTCAGCCTTCCATCCTTCCGAGGTGGGTAAAATGAGGACCCGGATTGTTGGAGGCGATATGCTGACTCTGTAAACCACTTAGAGAGGGCTGAAAGCCCTATGAAGCGGTATATAAGTCTAACTGCTATTGCTATTGCTATTCATTATGGAAGATATGCACCTCTCTGGTTGCACACTGATTATACAATGACATACAGAGATAACACATGTGAACCCATCTTGATGAGAGTCACTTAGACTCACACATATGCAAACATGTAGGGCAGCACATGTGTAGCTAACTTGATTAGTCCCTGAGGAAAATGTGTGGGTATATGCACACACATTAATACATTACAGAAAATAAAATAAAGCTGCAGGTAAAAGTGTTAGAATTTCAACCATGCTTTTCTTAGCCTGCTTGCCCTAAGGAATTTCATTTTACCAGAAAATTAGAGCCGAGGTGGCGCAGTGGTTAAATGCAGCACTGCAGGCTACTTCAGCTGACTGCAGTTCTGCAGTTCGGCTGTTCAAATCTCACCGGCTCAGGGTTGACTCAGCCTTCCATCCTTCCGAGGTGGGTAAAATGGGGACCCGGATTGTTGTTGGGGGCAATATGCTGACTCTGTAAACCGCTTAGAGAGGGCTGAAAGCCCTATGAAGCGGTATATAAGTCTAATTGCTATTGCTATTGCTAAAACTGCTAAAATTGAATTGGGGAGGAGATTACTTTTATTTACTTGTTAGATTTAAATCCGTGCCTTATCTTGGGACCTGAAGATAGCTTATATGGGGAGCTTCTTTCATTTTATCTCCACAACATGACACCTTTAAAGTTAGAACTTGGAAAAACTGACTGGCCTAAAGTCACTCAATAAGCTTCCATGTCTAGGAGTAAATTTGAATCTGGTCTTCCTTGTCCTGGTCAAATATTTAACCATTGCACCATACTGTCTGCCTACTTATACAATACATCCTGCATACAGTTGATCTCTCTTATTCTAACTAGCGGGATGGTCTTAGTCCCCTTACTGAAGATGCCAATATGACATTTATTTGTTGCATGATGATAAAAGAGTAATCCCCAGTATAGAGAGACCTATATGCCATAAATCTAATTCATGAAATAAAACATGGCCCAGGGAAAAGATCGACTAGTAAATTATAAACAAATAAGATGATGCATTCTCTCGCGGTGTATTCTCATCATCGTTATGTTATTCCCCTCCCTGTGCATAAGTATAAAGAACCCGATGAACTCATTTCTGAAGAAGTGGTAATGGTTGCTTAATTTGAAATGTCTTCCAAGAAGGATTCAGCAAACCAATTACTTTTAGCTATAGTCTGTGTGAAGCTACAGGTCAAAGGCAATTTTATCAACCATCCCTTAGAATGGAATTTTTCAACTGAATCCCCAGATTATTCAGATGAGTTGAATTGGTTCTGCAATTGGATAGATGTTTGTGCTGTGTTTCCCTGAAAATAAGACCGGGTCTTATTTTATTTTTACCCACAAAATATGGCCTGGGCCTTATTAGCAGGGGAGGGCTTATTGTTTTGGGGTTGCCAGGTGGCTGCTCTCAGGGGCGAATGGCTGTATTATGCTGTCACAGCAGCGCAGCACAGCAGCCATCAAGCAACCACGCTCATGAGCAGGGAAAACCCCCTTTCAAGCCGGGCACAGCGCCATTCACTAAACTAGGGGTATGGTTGTACGCTCTGGGAGTACGCTCTGCCATCAGCTGGCCCACAACCATAGAGTGTACGTCCAGAGTGGCCACTGCTGGAAGACTTGGTTTGGAAGCCGCTGAAAAAGCCATGCTGGGATGGTGGCAGCAGCAGCAGCAGAGGTGCTCTGGCTCTGCAGAGAGAGCTGGGCCAGGGCATTGTGAGGCTGGGAGGCGCGTGAGCATGAGCAGAACAGCCGCTCGTGCAACCCCCCTCTCCAGCCGTGCAGAGCGCCATTCACTGGCATTTCGAAGGCGCCAAACCACGAGAACCTGGTGGCAGCGAACAGGTGCTCACGCGGCTTGGCGATACCCCTAGGTCAGTGAATGGCACTGTGCCCAACTGGAAAGGGGGTTTGACAGGTGGCTACTCGTGAGTGTGGTCGCTTCATGGCTGCTGTGCTGCGCTGCTGCGACAGCGCAACACAGCTGTTCGCCCCTGAGGCTGTTCCTGGCTCTTTGGGAGCCCGCTTGCAAGAGAGCAGCTGCCCGACAACCCCGCTCTTCAGCTGGGCACAGAGCCGCTCACCAACCTAGGGTATCCCGAAGGCACCAAGCAATGCGATCACCTTCACCCCCCCCCCGGTTCTTGCGGCTTGGCACCTTCGGGATACCACTAGGTTGGTGAGCGGCGCTCTGCCTGGCCAGAGGTGGGGGGGGGTTGTCCAGATTGCTCATTTGTGCGGGAGGGCTTATATTTTTGCCCACCAGAAAAATGTTGCAAGGCCTTAGTTTCGGGACAGGTCGTATTTTGGGGGAAACATGGTACATATGTACATATAGATTTGTGGAGGTGAGATTTGATTTGATCTGATAATTCAAATCAACTCTATGAGTAACATGTGACACTTTTCATTAATAAATAATTTGAATTTAATTGATTTTTTTAAAAAAAACCTAAATAGTCTAATTCAGTGGTAGTCAACCTGGTCCCTACCGCCCACTAGTGGGCGTTCCAGCTTTCATGGTGGGCGGTAGGGGTTTTGTCCGATACTGAAGCACTTTCCTTTTCAAAAAAAATTTAATTGACTTAAAAAAAAATCATAGCATTATTTAAAAATTTTCATTAGGTTTTCATAAAATCACCATTAATGTGGAACCAGTGGGCGGTTAGAAAATTTTACTACTAACAGAGATACAAAAGTGGGTGGTAGGTATAAAAAGGTTGACTACCCCTGATCTAATTGGATCAAGAGGGACTTGCAGACTCCTGCTAAATGTGCTTGTCAAAACTCTGCCAAATTCTTATCTACTTTTATTATCAGATTCTAGGAATGAGCAACAGGAAATGTTAGTTCTCACAATTTCTTTCAGTTGAAGAATTCCAAGATGACCAGCTAGGAAGTTCTGCAATGTCTAGAATGCTTTGATGGTTGTTTTAATTTAAACAACCAGATAATATATAAATATTTTACCCCAGATAATATGTAAATGTTATCCGGGGTAAAATAATTATATATTTGTGTTCTTTCAAATAAGTTTTCAGTAGGATTTATTCCCATGTAGATGTATGTGAAGGACATCTAAGTAAGAGCAAAGGTTTCCTGATTTGCAAAATATGCTCCAAATGTCAGTTTAGAAATTGTCCAAAGTGGAACTATGTTATATTAATCAACAACTCGGAGATCAAATAACACTTCCCGTGTCCCATAATTCTTTAAAACACTCTCTATGTGGTTTGTGAATGACGTCATGGAAAGTAAAGGAATATAAATTTTAGAAGAGGGAACATGTTGAATTGTGGAGTTATCAAAAGTACAACTTAGTTATAAGATGAAACACATTTAAATGATCTTTCAGTTATCAACAAAAACTGAATTGAATCATTGCTGTTGATATTGAGACTACATTTTACCTGTGATACTAAACAGGCCACTTAAAAGTACCACTGGTTTCTTTTTAAATAGAAAGTAAGTAAATCTTACTTTCTTAGTTTTTGTAGCATAAAATGAAAGTGGTTTGACATTGTCTTCTTCGCTGGTGTTTTTTCAACTTCCCTTGGGATTTCCTAGGAGTCTTTCTTCCAAGTAGCCTGAATGATTTTAGTCTCTCCTTAAATGCTATGTATGAAAAGGCTGAGATATTCTTTTCTTTCTGTGTTGGATGGTGAAAATGGCTTTCATAGACCCACAGACCAGTGGTGGGATTCAAATAATTTAACAACAGGTCCTCTGCCCTAATGACCAGCTGGGTAGGCGTGGCTTGGTGGTCTTGTAACTGGATGGGTGTGGCCAACTCAATGTCACTCAGGTCAATGGGCGCTTCGCCTTAGCTGTTACAATGTAATAAGGGTTAACCGAAGAGGCAGTTTCTAAGAGCCGAGGTGGCGCGGTGGTTAAATGCAGCACTGCAGGCTACTTCAGCTGACTGCTAGATCAGCAGTTCAGCGGTTCAAATCTCACCGGCTCAGGGTTGACTCAGCCTTCCATCCTTCCGAGGTGGGTAAAATGAGGACCCGGATTGTTGTTGGGGGCAATATGCTGACTCTGTAAACCGCTTAGAGAGGGCTGAAAGCCCTATGAAGCGGTATATAAGTCTACTGCTATTGCTATTGCTATTGCTATTCTGTAAGCAGGGCAATATAGATTAGGGTAGAAACAACAGCAGAATGTTTCCTTCCTGCCTTCCTTACAGGATTAGCCTTGTAAAGTGAAAAAACAAAAACAAAGGGAGATTTCTTCCAACAACCGGTTCTCCGAACTGCTTAGAAAGTTAACAACTGGTTCTCCCTGATAGGTACGAACTGGCTGAATCCCACCACTGCCACAGACCCTCAAGCTTCTCGGTTTGAGAAATCATGACATAATAAGAAAAAGTTCATAAACTAACCTTACATGTCTACATAAACTATTTTCTATTTTTTTAAATCCTGTAGCAGTCCATTACTCCAAAAGAAAATGACATAAAATAATCCCCTCCCTCCTTCCCTCCCTTAAATGAGGTTTAACATAAAACAAATTGCCTTCATTATTGTATGTTCACTGAAATTCTACAACTAAATTTGGGAAGAAAAGTCCATGATTTGCACAGGGCATTGAATCTCAGGTAGCATGGACTGTCTGCTTCTGGGTAAAAAAAAATTCCCTGGGAAGGGGAGTGCGGGGAGAAGGGGAGGGGAAATAACAACGTTCAAGTTCAATAGGGGGGAAACTAGTTTGTAAATGTTTGTAGGATCAGGAGAAGAGACGGCCCTTTCTTAGGTACATTTCAATATTTTTTTCCCAAATTATAGACTGTTCTCTTCAAGCTTAAAATCCTTTTATTTGATTGTTTGTGGTATCCCTCCTTTTCTTTGCCTCCATGTGGTCTTTTTCAGTATTTTCATTGTTCTTTCTGTATTCTCCCATACCGCTGCTTGTGAGCATTTCTCGCCACTGAATTAAAGTGCTATCCCTTGTCCTTGAGTTAGTGGAAAATATACGTCAGCATGACATTTGCTGCCCTCTGCGTCAATTCCTATCCTGCCTGTATTGTGTTGTCTGTGCTGATTTGCCTCCAAGGCAAATCATGTGCACGTTTTGTTATGTAAACCTCTTGGTGGGTCTCTCCTAACTCTGTTTCCTAGTTCACCTATCCTCCATGCCATCAGTTGGTGGGAAAATATCTGCTAATTGCAGTAGCCATGTATGGATGAGAGGAGATCTGATGCTTATGGCAGAATATCCCGGATATGTTGGAACTTTGAGCAAATTTATCCACAGCTATGGAAGTTATAATTTAAATACCCTTTGAAGTTGGGGGAGACTGTTGTTGGGGAAAAAAACCCAATTAACCTTTAATATATGATAGGGGCTGCAAGCAGGGAAATAACTTTTTATGGTTCACCGACAAATGCGCTCTCGACAAAACTGCGCCAACAAAACCGCGGCGAGAAAACCGCAAGTTCAAAATCGCGCCGACAAATGAGCGCAGAAGCGCACCAACAACAGCACGCCGACAAAAGCGCGCCTTCAACGAACAACTAATAACAATCGAATAACCCTAACCCTAATCCTAACCTGAACCCTAAACCTAACCCTAAACCTAACCCTAAACAGAGCCCTAAACAGAACCCTGAACCTAACCCTTACCTTAACTTAAATTGTGCTTTTGTGGGCGCGTTTATGATGTCGCGGTTTTCTCGCCGGCGCGCATTTGTCAGGTCATGACTTTTTATATATTGCATAAAAATAAAAACTTCTTCCATTTCTGCTGAGATGATGGGACATAGGATGCAAGCTCATATCACGATTGCATGTGGGGCGCCCAGTATCCAACAATGAGGAAAAGGCACTCTGCATATCTTTTAAATGTGGTTTCCTTCATGAATAATAGACATATTTAATATTAAATATGATGCCAAGTTAAGCTTTAACAAGCCCCGACTTCCTGAAAATTGATCTGGTGGTGACACTTTTTTCAGTGGACTTGTGAAGATACAAAGCACTACTACATTTATTGCACTCTCTGGTAAGGTTACCAGATGTCTGAAAGACATCTCCTCCTTTATGTTGTCATGTCTTCTGTCCAGCAGGCATAGTCTTAGGACCAAATATTGTCTGCTTCTTTGAGTCTCTAGGAGTAGGGACTGTATTTGCAACAGTAGTAAATGAAACTTTCATGTGTTGTGACCAGTGGTGGGTTTCAAAAATTGTTCGAACCTAGTCTGTGGGTGTGGCCTCCTTTGTGGGAGTGGCTTGCCGCCCATGTGACCAGATGGGAGTGGCTTGCCGCCCATGTGACCGGATATGAAGATGCCGACGACACGTGTCAGAACCCCCGTAAATTACCTCACACACAGCACTGGCATGCATAAGAATAAGATGTCAACTTGTTTTTTAAAAGGCATCTTTGGTTTGCGTTAAAACAACTTCAACACACGCAATGTTCTGATTCCAGATAGCTTATGATTAGAGATCAGGAATTATAAATATCTAGAGTTAGTCCAGCAAGGAGGAGCTAGAGTTCAATGGAAATACGTTAACTATCTTTTTTTTAAAAAAAAAAACCTGTACCTTAGATTCTCTTTGTTAAAGATTTATACCCTGTATTGGTTCTGGGAAGTCGCGGGGGGAGGGTTGGGGGGGAGAGGGGGTGGGAACTAAATATTTGTAAAAGATTGTTTTTTCAAAAATGCTCAATTAAAAAAATGTGCCATTGTAACTTTGAATGGTCTGTAAATGAACTGTTGTAAGTTGAGGATTGCCTGTACTGCATTTTTCTAATGATGGGAAAAATAATTTCCAATGATGGGAAAAATAATTTCATATCCATGTAGTTCTAAGTACTTTTTTGTAGTTTTTCAATATAATTTTTGTCTTGGACGCCAAAAATTTAACCACTTAGTGTATGCTCGCCCCTATATTTGTTCTCTTTGTTGTTTGTCTGTGTCTTCTTTTGCCTGTACAGATATACCATAACCTTATCTCAGAAGAATATGAACCTAATTACTTTTACATTCATATATCAGCTGAATATACCTGCAATCTCATAGCTGTGCTTAGTTCTTTCAATGGGGGAAAGAACCTAAAATTTTAGGTATCAGTAAAGAGGCATAAAACACAATCACACAATATAACGTAACAGTCTTAACAGAATCCAAATAATAATGGCAATCACTGAGATTAACATTAATCTTCAGTGAAAGGTAAGATGAATAAAATGGAAGAGAGAGAATCTGACAACTTGGAAAGATTTCTCAAGGTTCTGGTCAGATAAAAGACGTGACAAATAAGCATCTTGATCTCTGCCAGGGCATTTCTTTAAAGTAGCAGACAGGTAAATGCCATTTGAGAATCCCTATAAAGAAAGCAAGAGAGGATCAGGTGGGTCAGAAACTACAGAGCTGTTCCCTCATGGGAATATGTGTTGCTGTGAGGGATGTTTTTATAATAATCCTGTAGGGCAGGAGAGGGCATTGCATTCAACTTGGCCATGATGTAATTCATGCAGTGTTTCAGTGTTAGAATAGAGGAGAGATGGTATAAAGGCACGTGCCCATTTGAAAAGAAATCCACAGCACTGGGCAATAGACTGATTTGGAAATATACTGCTTTTTAGGTGACTCCTGGCATTTTTAGAGGCTACTGGGGCAGTAAATCTGCAAAAAGGGACCTAAAGACTAAAGTTTGCTGATAGTTCTTGTTAAAAATTAATCACAGCATACTAAACCTTGGCAGACACAAAAACTGTGCCTGTCTGTAACCGTAAGGCAGCATTCTTGAAACAGCTTAGAACTGGAAGGGTATCTCTTATAAATCTTTATTTTCCTTTAGTAACTCTAAAAAGTTTTTCTCAACCTTACAAACTTTAAAATATGTACTGTCTGGGGAATTCTGGGAGTTGGTTCACACATATTAAAGTTACTAAGGGTGAGAAATAGCGTTCTAGAGATATGAAATCACCTCCAGCAAGTTTAGCAAGGAGAAAAATAGAACTGTAACAGAAGTCCAGAATAAGAGGACCAAAGTGCCAGTAATGACCAGGAGGTCCCAGGCTGATTCACTTCCTATGAGTTACTTGATTGTTCAGTCTTCAGCATTGGCAATGAAACATGTAAAACATTATCTACTTGTAGTTGGTAGCTGTTGGCATATAGAGGAAACATAGCTTTAACATTGGTCCAGCCCATTGCCAGGGTTGAAAATGAGATGAAGGCAACATTATGGGGCACACAACTCTCAGATGATACTTGCATGGAGGGCAGGCAGAAGTGATGGAAAACCCAGTTACAGTATTCTGTTATGATAATGTTCGGCATCATATCATGGCTCCAGTGATGTGCAGTGAGGTTTATGGCTGGTGAGGCAGCAATTTTTTTAGACTTGTGGACTTCAACTCCCAGAGTTCCACAACCAGGCATGCTCAGTTCCGATTTAAAGCGTCAGCATTTGTTTTTCTCCTTTGCTAAATAAGTTTCCTTCGTTCTTTTTCTTTTTCTTCTCCCTTCCCTTCCTTCCTCCCTCTCTCTCTCCCTCCCTCCCCCCCTCTCAAACACACAAACACACACGCACGCACACACAGAAGTTGGATTGGAGTATCTCTCCTACCCCCTTCCCTCTCTCATTCAAACAAACTCTCTCAAACAAGCGCGCGCGCGCACACACACACACACACATACACAAAGTTGGATTGGAGGGAGTCAGGGTGACCACAGGAGGAGGCAGGAAGCCAGTCAAAGAGCCATACTGGAGCACACACACACTTTCCCCCAGCCCCGGAAGGATCCAGCCCAGTTTCATTGATTACAGGTTTGAGAAGACAACGTGGCTCTGCCTGCAATCAAACTACACTTGGGGAGGGAGAGCACTTCCCTCCAGCCTTTGCCCAAAGCCCCGCAGCAGGAGGATGAAGTTTGAATTCCTCCCCCTCCCTCCGACCCACACGTACCTTTTCCAGCTGTTTCAGAGAGGATTTCAAGTCTGCTCTTGCCTGCCATCATGAAAAGAAAAAAAAATGTAAAAGGAAAAAGGCAAGAGCTGAGGTCAGGCTGAGCTAGTTGCTGCCAGAGTCATCGTGGATGACTCTGCTTAACTGTTTAAAAAAGCCTCTTAAAAAGTGCCCTCTACAGGAGGAGGCGGGAGAACGACGTGCCTCATCTACGTCAGGAATTTTTAGGCTTTTAACCCTTAACTCTGCTCGAGTGATCATAAAATGCCAGACTAGATGAGGCACATCATTCTCCTGCCTCCTTCCATAGAGGGCACTTTTTAGAGGCTTTTTAAAACAGTTAAGCACTAAGCAGAGTCATCCACGGTGACTCTGGCAGCAACTAGCTCAGCCTGACCTCAGCTCTTGCCTTTTTCCTTTTACATTTTTCTTTTCTTTTCATGATGACAGTGGTGAGGCTCTGCCTCCCCTGCCTGCACGTCCCTGTGTGGCTCAGAGAAGAAGAGGTTCAGGATTCCATATGTGCTTGAACTCAAGCTTGTTCTGCTTGGCTGCATATGAAAAATTATGCTTCCTGCTTCCACACTGTTCCTCTCCCTCTTCACCTCTGCTGCCTTGTTTGTGCAAATTGTGATTTACCATGCCCTTTTGTCTATTAATCTAACAAAGTGTCAGATGAAATCCTAGGCCCTTGCATGAATGATTTTTGTGAGAGCCAACAAATGTCTGATAAACTAGAACAGTTTTCCATATGTATGCCTCCTATTTGCCTTACTGCTTTAGATCACACTTTATATTACTTCACCACATAGTATTTATACTGTCTTATGCACAATTCTGAGAGACAGCTGGGGGAAAACAACCAGGCTATTATCTAGATAATCCAGGTTAGAGAGCACTGTCCTTGTTTTCTTGTGAAAAGATTATACCCCAGTAAGCAAAGATCATTTTGCTTCTCTTCCAATAAAAAACAATGCTTAGCTTAGTTTTGCATCATGCTAATGACAGAATGCAGCCAAGTGTAAAAATAAGGATATAAATAGCCACTCCCAGAACCTGAGTGCAAAAACAGAACTAAGAGGTTACAGAGATGTAGGTAGGTAGAAAGTTGCAGATGAGATATTATTTCTTTACTTCTCTCTATATTTGCAGTTGCCAGGACTGCATAAATTAAATAACATTAATGTGCAATGTAGAAAGATGTTTTGAACATGAGATTGAAGGTTATTAAGGACAAACTAGGAAAAGGGATCCCAAGAGATTTCTCTTGAAAGAGTTCCTCTTCACAATCTAATATTATATACTTTATTCATTAAACATGAAACTCACCCAATTGAACATTCAAAAATGCATTACAAATACCAGTGACTGGTGCTAATGGTTGATACGGTTTGCTGCCAGCGTCCTAGGTATCAACCAAGTACCTTCTTAAAATATAAGATGTTCCGAGTAGCACAGTTTTTTTGCCATTCTGCTGGTGTTATTGCAGGAAGCTGCAATTTGTTGATGTATCTTGTAAAATTCTTGGACATGGTGCCAAGATGTCCTGATGACAATGGGTATCACTGTTACATGCGTCATCCATAGCCGTGTACTTTCGATGGCCAGATCGCGATGTTTCATTATTTTTTCTAGTTCTTTTTCTTCGACTCTGACATCTCCAGGAACAGCGATATCAATAAACTGTACACTTCGGTCCTCTACAACCGTGATATCTGGTGATATTATTATTATTATGTGGTTAATCTTTGGTGAGATTCACAGCCTTTGGGGCTGGTTGGTAGCTCAACAGTTCGAGTCCTAACCAAGGACCTAGGAACTGTTAAGGTAACATCGGAGGATATAAGCTTTTCCACGTAGGGTGGTTTTTTGTAGAATCAGAATGTTCAAGTCTGATAAATTTAAAATTTCCAAATAGCGAGGTAGCCCTTTAGGTATTGCTCCAAGGGCTCCAATTACAATGGGGACAACACACGATTTCTTTTTCCACAGTTGCTCAAGTTCAATTTTCAAGTCCCGGTACTTTGTGATTTTTTTCTTGCTGTTTATCTTCAATTCGTGCATCTCCAGGTATTGCAATGTCAATGAACCATCCTTTTTTCTTTTCAACGATTGTTATGTCAGGTGTGTTATGGGCCAAGTCCCTGTCAGTCTGAATTCTGAAGTCCCACACGATCTTGACTTCCTCATTCTCTAAAACCTTCTGAACCTGATGTTCCCAGTGGTTTTTGCTGTACTCAAATCCAAACTTTTGGCACAATTTCCAGTGAATGATCTTAGGAACGCGGTCATGGCGTTGTAGGAAGTCCGTTTGTGAAATTTTGCTGCACCCACTGATCAAGTGGTCAACTGTCTCATCTTTCTCATTACAGAGGCGACATGTGCTGTTGGTGGTAACATGTTGATTTTTTGCCTTCATGCAGTTTGTGGCTAAGGCTTGTTCTTGAGCTGCCAAAATAAAGCCTTCTGTTTCTTTTTTCAGTGCTCCTGATCTTAACCAGTTCCAAGTTAGCTTTTGGTCAGCTTTGCCTTCAATACTTTTCAAGTATTGGCTATGCATAACTTTGTTTTTCCAATTTTCAGCTCGCTTCTCAATTACTTCTTTCTTATATCCAGCTTTTGACTTAATTGTCTTTAAAAGGCCTCCTTTATTTACTTCCTTAATCATTGGTTCTTCACTTTTCTGGATGTAATTATTCAAGCTGTGTTTTTCTTCTTCCACAGTCTGTTGTACTTGTAGGAGTCCTCGACCATCCTCTGCTCTTGGTAGATATAATCAGTCAACATCACTTTTAGGGTGCAAAGCATAATTCATTGTCATAATTGTCATTGTTTTTCTGTCCAAATTGTTCAAATCCATCTGGGTCCAGCCCAGGTATTTATGGCTTTTATGATGTTTCCTACACTCAATATTATTATGTCTAAGACATGTAAGAAAAGGTTTGGAGCAAAAGAAGCTATCCAACATGTTGATATTTATCAGTTGGCTGTATCTAATATATCATCCTTTTGTTTTCATTTCCTGTGTTTTTGAGATTACTAAAAATGTTTGGAAAATATACTTGCCACGTGACTGCATAAAACAGCCTAGATAAGAATAAGAATAGAGCATAGAGTTGCGCTTCAGGTTACCTGCTGTAGACCATTTCAAATGGAAATTGGAAGCAGCCGACAGAGTAGAACTCTCCTGCTCCCCACATTAATTAACAGAGTTAATTTTAAAAAAAAAATCAATTTTCTTTCATGCCTTCTCTTTTGACCCAAAGGATGTGATGCAGGCTCAAGGGATTTTTTTCTTTAAACAAAGGTCACAGAGTCCTAAAACATTACCATAATAAAGAAAAACATAATTTGATTCTCTTTGTCTCATGAAGTCAACATAAGGCGTGTGACTTGGCCACAGACATGAAGGAAAAGAGAGTTAGGTAGGAAAAAGGTGGGAAAAGGCCATGCTGGCTAAGAGGAAATGGGAATTTAATTCCCACACATCAGGGGGCACTAGGTCGGGGGAGAAGCTGATGTAGAAACTGAAAAAATAAATTAATAATAAGAAGTAATCCTTTTCTCAGCTGGCCTGGGAAATCACGCTCTAGATTTTTTTTCATCATCCCGAAGTACAGGGCTAACCAGAGTAAAGAGTGGCTTGTTCTGCTATTGAGGAAGGACTTGGCCATTTCACCCAGATTTGGTATATTTTGAAATACTATAATTAGAAGTTAAGAAACAAAATGGGGCCTTCGGTTTCACAGTCCCATCCACTCATTGAGGATTGCCCTTGACTTGCTCAGCAAGGCCTGGTGCACTCCCCAAGGTTAACATAATTGTTCCTCTCCTGGTCTGTAAATAGATCTGGACAGGAGGCAGTGGTGGGTTTCAAAAATTGTTTGAACCTACTCTGTGGGTGTGGCCTCCTTTGTGGGAGTGGCTTGCTGCCCATGTGACCGGATGGGAGTGGCTTGCCGCCCATGTGACCGGATATGAAGATGCCGACGACACTTGTCAGAACCACCTTAAATTACCTCACACACAGCACTGGCATGCATAAGAATAGGATGTCAACTTGTTTTTTAAAAGGCATCTTTGGTTTGCGTTAAAACAACTTCAACACACGCAATGTTCTGATTGCACCACAAACGCAGTAGTCATCCTTACCTTTCACAGAGGCCCTGAGTTTTATAAATATGAGCATGATAGTGTAGAATAATCATATCCAAGGACCAGTGGTGGGTTTCAAAATTTTTTGGAACCTCTTCTGTAGGTGTGGTCTGCTTTCTGGGTCCACTGGTGGAACCTCTTCTAACCAGTTCGGTAGATTTGACCAACTGGTTCTACCTAATAGGTGCAAACTGGTAGGAACCCACCTCTGACAGGAGGCAAGGGTGCATTTAAAGAGTCTTCATTGTCCCCTTTATTGACTAGACTTTAACACTCAATAATCCTGGTTGTATTTTCTCCATCCTATCCTCAATTTTGCAATCCCTTTTCGCTGTTTTACCTGGTATAATGATTAAGGAGCAGAACTGTTGCGTGTTGTATCATAAGGTAGTTTTTACTGGATAACAGTTCTCTCCATGTGTTTCTGGGACATCTGCTTTTTCACACACACATACACACACACCACCCCTAATAGGGTTCCCCATTGTTGTGGAGATGAAGCCTTTTGTTACTGCCTTCCTCCGAGGATCCAATCTAATCGATAGTACTGTATTCATCTTCCCCAAAAGCTTGAATGTCTGAAGGTGTTCGTGCTAAAGAAAGCTATTCCTATTTTGATTTATGACTTTTTAGATTTTGCTATCATTACTGGCTCTTGCAAGTACCCGGTAGCAGAAAAACATCATTTTATAAATAGGTTCTTTTAGAACACATTTTAGCTCGTACATTCCTTCAAGGTATGACTTTATATGAGGTTATCAAGAATAAAGTGTCTAGTTTCCAAAATCCATCATTCTTTGCTCTTTGATTTTTAAGATATTGAGCTTTTAAAAAAAACAAAAAAAACAAAAACCCAGGCAGTACTGTTCAGTGAATTTCAGTAACAAATTCGTACAGAAGTCATAAGAGGGTAAGCTTGTATATTTCCAAAGAAATAATTTGTTAAGGACTTGGTGCACCTGATTTTTCTTGTAGACACAATATTGCATCACTTGTTTGAATATTTTAGAACTGAGGCAGTGGTGGATTTCAAAAATTGTTCGAACCTACTCTGTGGGTGTGGTCTCTTTTGTGGGAGTGGCTTGCCGCCCATGTGACCGGGTGGGAGTGGCTTGCCGCCCATGTGACCGGATATGAAGATGCCGGCGACACTTGTCAGAATCACCTTAAATTACCTCACACACAGCACTGGCATGCATAAGAATATGTTGTAAACTTGTTTTTAAAAGGCATCTTTGGTTTGCGTTAAAACAACTTCAACACACGCAATGTTCTGATTGCACCACAAACGCAGTAGTCATCCTTACCTTTCACAGAGGCACTGAGTTTTATAAATATGAGCATGATAGTGTAGAATAATCATATCCAAGGACTAGTGGTGGGTTTCAAAAAATTTTGGAACCTCTTCTGTAGGTGTGGCCTGCTTTCCGGGTCCACTGGTGGAACCTCTTCTAACCGGTTCAGTAGATTTGATGAACCGGTTCTACCGAATAGGTGCAAAGTGGTAGGAATTCACCTCTGAACTGAGGGGGAAAAAACGAGGAAGGAGTTACAATACATGAAAATATACTGAAAGAAGTTCTTAACCATCACTTTTATGAAAGTTAGCCTCTGTGAATTTGACTGAGTTTACTCAAGAACAAGGTGTATAGGACTCTATTCTTAAAGTCTTCAGATTGGCTGTGCACTTAACAGTGGATCTTAATGTCAGTAAGGACTTGTTCTCAAACTGCTAAAATAGCCATATAGGTAGTCCTCGAATTATAACAGTTCATTTAGTGACCGTTCAAAATTACAACTGCACTGAAAAAAGTGAGTTATGACTGTTCCTCACACTTATGACCATTACAGCTTCCCCGAGAATCAAAATTCTGATGCTTGGCATTATGACTTTGTGGACATCCAATATTAATTTAAAAATATAAAAAAACACTCCAGAAAAAAACCCACAAGCTCTAAAAAGAGATATATAATGCATAAGAGGCCCACCACTCATTCTAGCAAAGATCTGGGAATGAGCCAGGTTTAAAGAGGTCATTTGAATAAGGTCTGTAACAATCTTGGGGCGGGGGATGTTGTTCCAGAGGACAAGCCACCCTTCCTAGGTCTCATCAGATGTTCAGTAGCATGCCAATTCTGACTGATCATTTAGGCTGGGCAGTCATTGCTCAGGACGCAGATGTTGAATCTGAAAGAACTACTCCAGCTGAACCCTTGGAATGTCAGACTCAGGAGACACCAAGCCAAGAGTCGCATGAGGCTGATCAAAAACAAATATACCATGTGGACAGGTGGAACAGTCAGAGGAGGATTCCCGACCCTCTTGTTGAAGTCTCAACAAGAGACTTCATTTAATGCTACGTAAGGAAACCTTGTGAATCCTATTCAACCTACAGGCTAGAAGTTCCTTGTGTCTTCTTTGGATTAACCTGACGGCATTCCTATTTTTTCTGTATCATTGGAGCAGCTACTGTATAAATCACTTCTAGCATTAGTATCTTGTATGAAAGTCTTGCTCAGCCGTGAGTCTCTTACCTTCTATTTTTAGCATTTGTGCTGTAAGAGAACTCCCACGGTTACCATTCATTAAGGTTGCAGATTATACTCTTGCAATAGAAGGACACTTTGCTCAGTAGAATGGGAATTTATGGAGCATTTTGAAATAGAGGAAATATATGTCTCTTGGAATTATAACATCATGACGACCTGGACCTGGGTACTTGAGAGACCGCCTGCTGCCAATTACCTCCCAAAGACCCGTCAGATCACACAGGGTCGGCCTCCTCCGGGTTCCGTCTACCAGCCAATGCCATCTGGCTACTACCCGGGGGAGGGCCTTCTCTGTAGCAGCTCCGGCCCTTTGGAATGAACTCCCCGCGGAGATCCGGACCCTCACCTCTCTCCAGGCCTTCCGGAAAGCCGTCAAAACCTGGCTGTGCCGGCAGGCCTGGGGTTGATGAGTTCCCCTCCCCTCTCGACTGGTATGGCTGTGTGATTTTCGTGTATTTTAATTATGTGTACTGTTGTTTATGTTCCCTTTCCCCTTTGAGTTGTTCGCCGCCCTCAGTCCCTCCTGGAGAAGGGCGGCATACAAATAAACCAAAACTAAACTAAACTAACGACTAATATTCTGTGCAGAGATAGTCTACAGCTGCAAAAACTGTTTCCCCCCATATACTTTCAAAAGAGTATCCAGTAAGTAACTGCTTTTGCATCTCTATGTAAGGATCTGTCACCTAAATAGCAGATCTGGAGGTTCTGAATCATTTATTTTACAGCATGGGAGATGCCAGTGGGGCCTATGGCTTCTCTCCCAAAAGCTTTTCATCCATTTCTGATCTCACCTAGTTTCAGAGATGTGTTAATATACATTAACACATACAGGATGTGATGGCTTGCCCACCTTCCCCCAGGTCCTAAATCAGCTCCCACTACATCCTTCCTGCGACTCCTGAGAAGAGCTGGCTAGGCAGGCTACTACCAGCTATTTTACTACTACAAAGTTATTGATTTTGCTAGTTTACACTGGAGAAAGTAGATGATAATCCTATTCCTCCATTATCTTGACCTAGGAGGACGCTGGGTGCTAAAAGTAACCTCTTTCCCAGAATGCTAACACTGGGAAAGATGTGGCCAATACAACATCTTTCAACAAAATGAATACCCATACAACTTTATCGAATAGTCTCTGACTATTCAAATCACTACAGCCTAACCAACACATGCTATGAAAAAAATAACAGTATGATACATCGAAAAAATCTCAGATGTCACAAACTGACAACTACACACATCACTGTAGCACACAAGCCAAATAAAGCCCTTCAAAGTATTGTAAATAAATAAAAAGACCCAGTAGTCCAAGAAGACCCCCCCCCCCAGCAATTACCAGCAAGATGTAGTGTAAGGACAGTAATAGCCCCATGTAGAAAAGACAGACAGACAGAAGACTATGCTAGTCGAATGCATCCATGAACACCAATTACCAATCAGAAGATATGATAAAAACTCAATGTCATGGATAGACTCTACCATAGTTTCGAGGAAAACTGGGAATTTGTGAGCATTCCAGACCAAACTAAATCCCAAACACTAGGGCATTCCTGCAAGTTTGGCATTCAGATAAATGCTCCATTAGTACACATAAAGATAAAACATATTTACACGCCATTCAAAAGAGGCAAAAGAGAGACTGAGATTTGTTTTATTTATATGCCGCCCTATTCCCTACAGGGACTCAGGGCGGCGAACAACTCAAACGGGAAAGGGAACACACAAATACAAGACAAGCCTTTAAGATAGCCAACAACCACACCTGTCGAGCGGGGAAGGGAGTTCATCAACCCCAGGCCTGCCGACACAGCCAGGTTTTAACGGCTTTCCGGAAGGCCTGGAGAGAGGTGAGGGTCCGAATCTCTGCGGGGAGTTCGTTCCAAAGGGCTGGAGCTGCAACAGACAAGGCCCTCCCCCGAGTCGTAGCCAGATGGCATTGGCTAGTAGACGGAACCCGGAGGAGGCCGACCCTGTGCGATCTAATGGGTCTTTGGGAGGTAATTGGCAGTAGGCGGTCTCTCAATAAAAAAGGTAAGAAGGGAACAAGAAGACCAGAACATACTCTCTCTAGCCTTTGCCCAGAGAAGCAAGGATTAACTTCAAATACATCATCCAGGAGAAAACAAATCACAATCAAGGAACTACTAAGGAGAAAACCACAAACCCACCAACACTTGGCACAGCAAGCTATTGTAGAGCCACCCACCAACACTTGTGGAGCAAGCCTCACACTCACAAGCACGGTTGTAACCTAGTTGAGTAATGAAATGTCTTCAGGCAAATATTCTAGCTCAGAGAACACCAAGAACTCCAGAATAAAAGTTAGAGAAAATGAAATGTAATAGCATAATGAAGCAATATTTATGGCATAGGCACAATTTAGGAACATCCTGTTTTTATAAAGAGCAATTAACTTCTGAAATTTTGTTCACTATTTCTTAGTCTTTACTACAGGGATTTGTAGATTCTTTTACACAGGTCAGAATCCTGTTTAGTAAAATCAGTGGTGGGTTTCAAATTTTTTTGGAACCTACTCTGTGGGTGTGGCCTCCTTTGTGGGAGTGGCTTGCCAGCCATGTGACCTGGTGGGAGCGGCTTGCCGGCCATGTGTTTTCTTTCTTTCTTTCTTTCTTTCTTTCTTTCTTTCTTTCTTTCTTTCTTTCTTTCTTTCTTTCTTTCTCTTTCTTTCTTTCTTTCTCTCTCTCTCTCCTTCCTTTTGTCTCTCTCCCTTTTTTCTTTTTTAATCTTTCTCTCACTCTTTTTCTTTCTTCTTTCTTTCTTTCTTTCTTTCTTTCTTTCTTCTCCTTTCTTCCTTTCTTCCTTTCTTCCTTTCTTCCTTTCTTCCTTTCTTCCTTTCTTTCTCTTTCTCTCTCTCTGTGTCAGTTTCTCTCTCTCTCCCTCTCTTCCTCTCTTCCTCTCTCTCTCTCTCTCTCTCTCTCTCTCCCTCCCTCCCTCCCTCCCCCCCCCTCTCTCTGTGTAGCAGTGGTAGGTTTCAAAAATTTTTGGAACCTCTTCTGTAGGTGTGGCCTGCTTTCTGGGTCCACTGGTGGAATCTCTTCTAATTGGTTCGGTAGATTTTACGAACCGAATAGGTGCGAACTGGTAGGAACTCACCCCTGAATAAGATGGACAGCTATATAAAGAATAGAGAGCTGGGACCTGAAGTTTCAAGAACATTGGTCATTTAGGCATGATTTTCTTTTCTGTGGTAATTATAGTTCTACTTGAGTTGCAATTATTTTAAAAGATTCAGCCGTACATTTACATGAAACAGGCATATTGTGAGGCCTGTAGTTATGTTCCTTTTAGGATCTTTGGCCTGCCACATTATTATTTCATTATGCTGTTTCATTAGTGTAGTAGTTGGGAGGGGGGAATAGAAAGGAGTAGAATTGTGGAATGTGTTGTTGTCATTCTTTTTTAGAAGCCCAAGCTCATCTTTTTATAAAATCTTTCTTTTGTTTTATCTGTGTACATGGGACCTGGATAAACTAGCAACGGTGAACATATAGACTAGCCACTTTCCAATGAAATCAATATTATGCTAGAAAGAGGCTTCCCAGCTCTTCTATGTTGGTTTTTTTAGCATTCACTTCCAAAATATTGTGAGAGGTTTATGGGAAAATAGTATTGTTTTAGCTTTCAAATTAATGCAAATGGTGGTTGACATTTCAAAAGGTTTCTAGATAATCTGCGACTGATCTGAACTTTAGCCCAGATGTTAAGCACTGTGTACAGAGAATGCCGAGAATGACAAAATTAATAAGCATATTCCTCATCAAACAAACCACCCTTCTAAATGTCAGTGGAATCTTATAAGGATATTTAGCTTCCATAGAAAATGCCCATATGACAGCATGTATGAAATAATAAAAATAGTTCATGGGAAAACAGTGTGATGTGCTCTCATTGACTTCTAGTGATTGTTACTCTGAACCTTTTGTTTAGAGGATGTAAAAAAAGAGAGGCAGAAGTAAATATAGAAACAAAAAGTTATTACTTCTTTCAAAGAGTGGAAGGAGCAGAAAGAACATTCAGTTTATTTTAAACAAATCTGTTATGCTTAAACTTGAATTTTCACTGTACATGAACTGAAGGAAGGGAGGAGCCCTTCGCTTGCTGCTCCTCCCAGAATAACATGTATATTTCAACATGATAGAAGCTTCTCCCTCACAGCTCTCAGAAACTGTTCTTTGTAATGTAACTCCATCAGAGATGAATATTGAAATAATATTGTATGTAATTCTAAGCAGCACAGTGGCAGACAGAAGAGGAATGCGGGTCAAAATAGATAAGAAATCGGTAAAACAACACACATCCACTTTAGCCAAGTTCAAATCATCAGGGCCAGATGTTTATATCTCACTGAAAGAGCTAGCAGATGTGATCTCAAAACCACTGAACAAAATCTTTCAGAGCTCCTGAAGCACAGGGGAACTATGGAGGACTGGAAAAGAGCTGATGTATTTAATATCTTCAAGAAGGGGGGAAAGATGGGTCCAGGAAACTACAGATCAGTCAGCTTGACATCAATATCTATAGAAGTTCTGGAAAAGATAATGAAAACAGAAGTTTTGTGAGCATCTAAAACGATCACTAGAAACGATCACTGGCTTGGAGTGTGTGTTGGTGTGGGATGAGGGGGGTCAGAACACATCTATATAGAAAAAAGCATGCAAAGGGATACTTCAAGATTCTCTCTTAGGCCCGATGCTTTTCAACATCTTCATAAATGAGCTAGATGAGGGAATAGAAGGGAACTCATCAAATTTGCAGACAACACCATGCTTGGGTGGTGGGGATTGCTAACATTTTGGAAGATAGACTCAAGTTTCAAAAGAAACTTGGCAAACTTTAGGTTTGGGTCCTATCCAACAAAATGCAGTTCAGTTTGGTGAAAGGTAAGGTTAGGCAGGAAAACCCAAAACCATAACTATAGAATAGGCCAGCAATGGCGAAATTTTTTTGGCTCGTGTGCCATAAGGGGGGAGCGCAGGGGGGTCATGCAACGTGCAACCCCCCCGTACGCATGCGCACATGAGAGGCGCTCCCCTCATTTTTTGCATGCTTTTTTCACCCTCCCCAGGTTCCAGAGGCTTTATAGGAGTCTGGGGAGGGTGAAAACAGCCCCCCCCGCTCCCCTGGAGGCCGTTGTGAGGCTTCAGGGACCTTCAGGAGGCTTCAGGGAAGCCTTCAGAGGGCAAAAAACGTTTTGCTCGTAGGGCTGGTTTAAGCCTTCCGGAGGCTTCAGGGAAGTCTCCTGAAGGTCCCTGAAGCACCTGGAAGGCTTAAACCGACCCTACGAGCAAACCGGAAGTCCGTTCCCAAACATCTGGTTTGCCCATAGGGCCATTTCTTTTGCGCTCCAGAGGCTTCAGAGAAGCTTCTGAAGCCTCGGGGGGGGGGGGGGAGGCTCTTTTCACTCTCCCTAGACTCCTAGGGAGCTGAGGTGGCGCAGTGGTTAAATGCAGCACTGCAGGCTACTTCAGCTGACTGCAGTTCGGCTGTTCAAATCTCACCGGCTCAGGGTTGACTCAGCCTTCCATCCTTCTGAGGTGGGTAAAATGAGGACCCGGATTGTTGTTGAGGGCAATATGCTGACTCTGTAAACCGCTTAGAGGGGGCTGAAAGCCCTATGAAGCGGGATATAAGTCTAACTGCTATTGCTATTGCTATAAAGTCTCTGGACCCTGGGGAGGGTGAAAAATGGCTTTAAAAAGGCTGAACTCAGCTGGCCAGAGCGCACATGTGCGCTGGCCAGTTGACAGGGCAACGCCTCGCGTGCCCTGACAAATGGCTCCGTGTGCCACCTCTGGCACCCGTGCCATAGGTTCGCCATCCCGAGTATAGGCGGTACCTGGCTCAACAATACGGGTAGTCCTCAACGTACAACCACAATTGAGCCCAACCTTTGTGTTGCTAAGCGAGACATTTGTTAAGTGAATTTTGTCCCATTTTATGACCTTTCTTGCCACAATTGTTAAGTGAATCCCTGCAGTTATTAAGCTGGTAACACAGTTATTAAGTGATCGACTTTACCCATGGACTTTGCTTGTGAGTTGGTTGCAAAAGGGGATCACATGACCCCGGACACTGCAACCACCATGAATATGAGTCAGTTGCACTCTATAGGTGCAATCTCCATGAATATGGATAGTATGGATTGTGAAGAACAGAAATCAAATCTAGTTCATTTGTCTTTTTCTTAAATATTTGTGTATGCATTGAGACTAGCTTTCCACATCTTTTATCTTACAAAATTCAAAGGGTACTCGGTTGTGTGGTTCAGGAAACTATTTCAAGATATGGACTCTATAGAAGACAATATTACTTAAGTTAACCCCTTTTAACTTAGAAATAAACATATTCACACTGGCGAACAACATTTAGAGAAGTCATAATGATGAGTAATATTTATGGTATTGGTTCATCAGAACTAAAAGCATGTATTTCTCTTTATGTCTTATTGAGCATTAGCAGAAAGTTATTCTGCCATTTTGAGAAATTGATAGTATGGTCTTTTGGTCTCTGGACTTCATAACAAAGGTGTTAGAGACTTCATGTACTCTGTGTGCTCCCATCCTTTAAATAGATACACATATTTTATATATTTAAAATCTCACAGAGCTTATATTAATGTAGAAACCATAGTTTTCTAAGATAAAGGGACAGAAAAGCTAAAGTACCTAATACATGCTTGTTTTTTATACCTTTAACTTGGATTTCAGCTAAATTTATTTGGTAGACAATATGCTTATTATTTGGCAGAAAAATACTCTGAATTCTCTCCCTCCCTTCCTTCCAGATTTGCATGATAAAAATGTTGTTTTTGATTATTTGTTGATGTAAAATTCATTGTAAGTAATAGGTTAATAAGTATTGTGTTGGCTTTAGTTTAGATTTCTTGTGATTTCAAGCAGCTGAAATTGTAGAAGACAGTATTGCTCAAATGTCAAAGCATAGTTTTAATTAATTAGCAGTTTATTTGCACTAATGGGTTTCTTGTGTGTTGACATCAAATTATTTATAATGCTTTATTATAATAAAGTACATTCAGATAATCTCTTCTGGAAAGCACTTGAGTGGTACCCTTGCTAATTGGCTCAAACTAATGAATAGCCCATTACTGGGTTGAAAATATATGTGGTTATATTCCAATTAGGCCCTCCCAAAACCTGTTGTTAAAAGATACCTTAAATATGTTTATTCTCCTTCTTCAATTTTAAGTTATTTTTATATATTTGGGGATTACTTTTCTCTATCTGATTAAGGATGTTGTATTGGAGAGCTGTTCTCAATTAACCTTGATTTATTATATTGTATTAACTTTACTTTGGATAAATAGATATAATACTTTAGGTTTGAAGGTTTGAAGGTTTATTGCATTTATATGCCGCCCTATTCCCTGCGGGACTCAGGGCGGCTAACAAACCCAAAAAGGGGGGGGGGGTAAAACAAGAAGGTAATACCACAAACAAATACAAAGAGAATTTAAAAAGACAATCAACAGTCACACAATTCGAGGGGGGAAGGGAACTCGTCAACCCCAGGCCTGCCGGCATAGCCAGGTTTTAATGGCTTTGCGGAAAGCCTGGAGAGAGGTGAGGGTCCGAATCTCCGTGGGGAGTTTGTTCCAAAGGGCCGGAGCAGCCACAGAGAAGGCCCTCCTCCGGGTAGTAGCCAGATGACATTGGCTAGTAGATGGAATCTGGAGGAGGCCTAATCTGTGGGATCTAATGGGCCTTTGGGAGGTAATTGGCAGCAGGCGGTCTCTCAAGTACCCAGGTCCAATACCATGAAGGGCTTTATAAGTGACGACTAGCACCTTGAAGCGTATCCGGAGACCAATAGGTAGCCAGCTTTAGTTTAAGCAATAGCTTATCATTGGCTAGCAAAGAACAATGTGGAAAATGATGTGATATACCTGCTGTTGTGCTGTATACTTACATTTCAAGGGCAGAAACTGGATATTTGAACTTAAAAAAACATATTTATGGAAAAATCTAGTGAGTATTAAGATAGAATTCTTACAGTAGTAATTTTTTTTTAAAGGACAAACTATTTCCCTTTGTCTATGTGCAGGAAGGCCTTTACATTTTCCATAATCTTATCCTGGTGCAATCCAGGAAAAGCAGCATCAGATGATCTCCAAAAGGCACAATTTAAGTCTCAAATGCATCCTGGGAAAGGAATGAGAATCTCAACGCAATCTTTCTCCTTTGATTTAAAACCATACATAAACAGAGACCGTGCGATATAATAGACAGGACAGGCAAGTACGTGGATCACCTCTCATTCAACCATGAAACTCCTCAGTTGACCTTTGGAGCACTTCATAGGTTTCATGTTAACTAGGGTTGTCAAAGGTTAACATGGAAAGGATCACAGATTTATATAAATTGCCTTGAGAGTTTCACAACAAAAAGAGGGCGAAATGTGGTTCGCAATTATTAAATAAATCAACCAATTAAAAAAATAGATAATCCGTCTTGCTAAACTCACTAGAGTTAATAATAAATATTGCATAATATTGTTGTATCTCATTTATTTTTTCACCATCGCTATCATCAAGGAACAGGGAACTGGATTCAATTTAGAATCTCAGAGATGTAGCTTTTTTTCTCTACAGAAACTTCTTTGTTGAATAATATTTATTTCGTCTGTGAGGGTTGTAAATTCAGCCCTGTGTTTGATGAGGGGTGAATTGTGGTTTTTCCTTGGAGTATACCTTATGATTAAGAGCAATAAATCCGAGGTATATTCTAAAAAACATATCTTTATTGTAAAATAAATAACAAACAAACTTACTGGCTAATAACTACATTCTGGTAAAGTTCTTAGCCTACCCCCTCATGGCAGGCAAAACAGAAAGAGAGAGAGAAAGGCTAAAGAGACATGCGCAATAGGCTTACAGAGAAGAATCAGCCTACCGTATGTCTTAGAACAGTGTTTCTCAACCTTGGCAACTTGAAGATGTCTGGACTTCAACTCCCAGAATTCCCCAGCCAGCTGGCTGGGGAATTCTGGGAGTTGAAGTCCAGACATCTTCAAGTTGCCAAGGTTGAGAAACACTGTCTTAGAATATTAGCACAGCTGGCAAAACAAAAAAAAAACATCGTGACACCCTCGTTATTAATCGGGATGATTTATTTGTAGTGAAGTTATGTTAATTCTGCATAAATCACTAACCTTTGCTTCTAATCAGTGCCAAGTTGGTCTATATGGTTTTGTAAGAAAGTGTGCATAGCTGCAGTCGATATAATGCATTATATTGTGAACAATGTCACTTGTTTTGTCTAATTGGTTTTTTTTTAAAGCAAGCCTTTTTTTTTAATGAACAGACTAAGAACCTTTTGATGTACAACAATGTCTGCTAAGCAGCAATGTGATTGATGTTCTAACCCTCAGTTGTTAGAAAAGGTTTAGAAAATTATATTTAACATGTTCTTTGTTGCTGTTAATGAGAACGTGCATCTGTCTCTCTCCTCTTCTCTCTCTCTATTATTTATCATATTATTTATCATATTATATATCTATATCTCTATATCTATCTATATCTATCTATCTATCTATCTATCTATCTATCTATCTATCTATCTATCTATCTATCTATCTATATATCTATATCTATATCTCTATCTATCTATCTATCTATCTATCTATCTATCTATCTATCTATCTATCTATCTATCTATCTATCTATCTATCTATCTATGTTGTGTTTGTGCTGATAAATAAAGGGCACTAAATATATATATGATATATATGATATATGATATATATGATATGATATATCATATTATATATAATATTATTTATCAGCACAAATGCAACACAAATGTAACAAAGGCAACAGTAAAAATAATGGCTTTCTGTCGTGATGGTCTCTTGTGATGAGCTAATAGACAGAAAATGGAGGCAGTATGCTTCCTCCCATATTTGGGCATACCATGGGTTGTGACACTAAATACATACCTATTTCCCTGGCTCAGCTGATATAGGAGGAGAACCTTGTGGCTTAGTGGTTAACACAACTGCTTAATATGTAATATAGCACAGATTCAAATCCCAGTAAGGGTATGGCTAGCTGATGAGAGCTAAATAGCTTGAAATAGATCTATACTAGTCTCCCTTTATTTATCTATCAGCACCAAGGCTGGAACAAAGAAAGTTCCTCATATTTTGAACACACTCATCTGGCTGTAAAGTTAAGATGCTGCTTCTTCAGTCCATTTCTGAGGGATTTATGCTCATACGATTAGTATCCAATGGCAATAATTTCTTAAATCTTTTAAGAGATTTCCTCCCGCCCCCTGTTTATCAGTATTGTTAAAAGGTTTGGTAGCCTATGGAGTATGGATATTGGAGATCTGTTCATAACATCCATGCTCAACTAGCTCAGCCGCATTTGTGATATAACCATATCGGAAGTAATACAATTATGGAAATGATCTATAGTTTTTATGTGGCATTTCTGCATGGGACCATTTGAAAAATTGATTCTTACTCTACTTTCATCATCTGTTTTGTCTTTAAGATTAGTCTAATGCACTAATAATTGACACTAGAAAATAAAATGCATTTATTCTGCAGGAAATCTTTGATGAGATTAGAGATGTATATTGATCACTCAAAGTCATTTCCCATGATTTAATCAACGCATTTAAAAATATTTCCTGCTATGAAACTCTTAATAGCCTTACATAATTTGCCAGTATTTCTTGCTAAATAAGCCTCAAAGTTATTCCACATCTTCAGCACAAGCTAGAATAGTCATTATGTTTTCACGAAGATAAGAAAGATTAAGAGATACCCTGTTTTCCTGAAAATAAGACCTCCCCGGATAATAAGCCCAATCGGGCTTTTGAGAGCATGTGCTAAAATAAGCCCTCCCCAAAAAATAGCCCCTCCCCAAAAATATTGCAATACAGCAGCAGCCATGAGATGACCACGCTTGCTGCGTCCTACACCTCAAAAATAACAAGACTTCCCCAAGACCAAGTGCTTATTTCGGGGAGTCAAAAGAAAATAAGACCCTGTCTTATTTTCAGGGAAACACAGTAGTATAATTGATTGTGGGATGGAAGTGGAGCTAAAATTATCTGTCAATACCTCCCAAAGACCCGTCAGATCACACAGGGTCGGCCTCCTCCGGGTTCCGTCCACCAGCCAATGCCATCTGGCTACTACCCGGGGGAGGGCCTTCTCTGTAGCAGCTCCGGCCCTTTGGAATGAACTCCCCGCAGAGATCCGGACCCTCCCCTCTCTCCAGGCCTTCCGGAAAGCCGTCAAAACCTGGCTGTGCCGGCATGCCTGGGATTGATGAGTTCACCTCCCCTCTCGACTGGTATGGCTATGTGATTTTCGTGTATTTTAATTATGTGTACTGTTGTTTATGTTCCCTTTCCCCTTTGAGTTGTTCGCCGCCCTGAGTCCCTCCTGGAGAAGGGCGGCATACAAATAAACCAAAACTGAAACTGAAACTGAAACTGTTTTTGAAAGATCAGATTGCTGTTTTCTTGTTGCTGTTTTAGGTATTTCAGTTCAAGAGTATTGTTCTCATAGTGATGAAATTATATTGTTACCCTCTGACCTGAAACGATATGGAACTCCAAAGTTTGCCTTGCGGCTTAATCCTGCGCATCTCTATTCAGAATGGTGTCCTTTGAATTTCATGAGATTTAGTCCAAGATATAATTTCTGTCCTATTTCCTGTAGCATGAGAAAATACTTCGTAGTTTTTGTTTTCTTCTTTGGTTACTCATGAGATATCAATGGTTACGGTGGCTGACAAACAAGAGACCTGAAAAAGTTCTCTGTAGAATGGAATGGAGTATGGAGTAGAGTGAAGTCTTGGAGTTCTTCTAGTCCAGCCCCCTTGCTCAAGCAAGGAGGCAAGTGGGCATGTCCAATCTCATCTTAAAGCCCTCCACTGATGAAGCACCAATAACTTCTGAATTTCTTCCACCACTGCTTCAAGATGGAATTGTTTTCTCAGAGAGGACTATTACATATTTGTTAATCTAGGTCAAGGGTAGTCAACCTTTTTATACCTACCGCCCACTTTTGTATCTCTGTTAGTAGTACAATTTTCTAACCACCCACCGGTTCCACAGTAATGGCGAGTTATAAAGCAGGGAAGTAACTTTACTTTATAACATTTATAAAGCCGAGTTACAGCAAACCCCTACCGCCCACCATGAAAGCTGGAACGCCCACTAGTGGGCGGTAGGGACCAGGTTGACTACCACTGATCTAGGTTCTCAGAGCAACAACTATATTTAGAAAACATACACCAGACAGGTCTTTGGAGTGGATCCCACCCTTTCTACTATTTCTTTATAAATAAAATAATAGCAGAATTCTTTGTCTGTTTGGAATTCAGGCCCATCATGAAAGTGAGAATAGGATTGCAGCCTAGATTTTTTTTTAAAAAATTACTTCATCCTTAGATGTGATGAAAAGAAGGAAAAGTTGATTCACTAATAAATACAGTACTGAGAACCACAGTAAATGTATAGGCTTAGACTTTGGGAACAATTTACTGATGGTGCCAGCCGAGTTTGACATGAAAAAAGCAAGGACTAAGCTGTGGAAAATCCCTGTTGCATCTGTTTTAATGCTGAGATTTGCCTGGGAAGTTGGATTTGGATTGGATTTATTTCATTTATATGCCGCCCTTTTCCCCGAAGGGGACTCAGGGCGGCTCACAATTCAATCAGGGAAGGGGGTACAGACAGGGGGATAAAAAAGACAAGACATAACAATACAAAATTTAAAAACACACAACAACCATACCATTCGAGAAGGGGGGCAAAAACTCTTTAGCCCCAGGCCTGTCGGAACAGCCAGGTTTTAAGGGCTTTGCGGAAGGCCTGGAGGGTGGTGAGGGTTCGAATCTCCACGGGGAGCTCGTTCCAAAGGGTCGGAGCAGCCACAGAGAAGGCTCTCCTCTGGGTGGTCGCCAGTCGGCATTGGCCGGCGGATGGAATTCGGAGGAGGCCTAATCTGTGGGATCTAATCGGTCTATTGGAGGTAATTGGCAGCAGGCGGTCTCTCAAGTACCCAGGTCCAATACCATGAAGGGCTTTATAAGTGACGACTAGCGCCTTGAAGCGTATCCGAAGACCAATAGGCAGCCAGTGCAGCTCGTGGAGGATAGGTGTTACGTGGGTGAACCGAGGTGCACCCACGATCGCTCGCGCGGCTGCATTCTGGACAAGCTGAAGTCTCCGAATGCACTTCAAGGGCTGCCCCATGTAGAACATGTTGCAGTAGTCCAGTCTAGAGGTCACAAGGGCACAAGTTGAACGTAGAGTTCTCAAAATATACTTTGTGGTGTCTTGGAGATTAAAATTGTATCATAGTAAAAGGTATCATGATAATAATGATAAATGCTACACAAAGCAGCTTCAGGGGAGCCTCTAAAAAAAGTTTGTTCAAGAATTTTGGCTACTGTACTCTGGATAAACATGAAATGAGATGATATGATTTCTAGAACCTGCTCTTTGAATAGCTGTTGATTAGATTGTCATCAAAACACATTCCAGGAGCAGGCATGCATTAATAATATTTATTATCCATCAGCGTACATAAAGTGGATGGAACAAGCAGTATCTATGGAAGAACCAGAAGATGTAGCTAATCCCTTGTAAAAATTCTTCCTGGTTCCAAAATAAATGGGCAAATGATTTCTTTCTTAAATAAAGTGCTTTTTTTGAAAAGAGCCGAGGTGGCACAGTGGTTAAATGCAGCACTGCAGGCTACTTCAGCTGACTGCAGTTCTGCAGTTCGGCTGTTCAAATCTCACTGGCTCAAGGTTGACTCAGCCTTCCATCCTTCCGAGGTGGGTAAAATGAGGACCCGGATTGTTGTTGGGGGCAATATGCTGACTCTAAACCGCTTAGAGAGGGCTGAACGCCCTATGAAGCGGTATATAAGTCTAACTGCTATTGCTATTGCTATTGCTAAAAAGTTATAGAGTTGTTCCTCTATTATTAAACATGATGCACTTGGTTTTTCCGCAAGGTAATCTTGGAAAAATGGGATGTATCTAACATTCATTCTTTGATTGCCAGAACTGCTGCTCCTCCCCACTTAACATTGTGTGCAGTGTTATAGTATAAGTGCTGTAGTTAGAAAATTGTCTTTCACCTGGCTTGAATTCAAAGGAAAAGATACCCAGATCACCATACATAATATTTATTAAGTGTGAGGTTTACTTCACTTAATATTCTACTTTAATATTTCTACATCATAAAAGAAATAACTTTAATGCTGTCATGATCCATGTGTCTTTCTTCCCCCTGAGCTATGGCCCAACTCCCACTGTAATTCTATCCACATGAGCAACTTACCTGTATACACATAACCAGACGGATATGGATCTATTTAAAATATATCCATTTGTTCATTTAGGTGCTGCCCTGGGAAATTTCTGATCTCTTAGTGTGTGTTTTTTTTAAAGGATGAGTTTTGCTGGTGATAGAAGTGTTATAAAATGCCAGCATGTCCAGACCAGTGACGTGCGGTCAGCTTTAGGCCTGGTGAGGCTCTTTTTAGACTTGTGGACTTCAACTCCCAGAATTCCACAGCCAGGCATGCTCAGTTCCGATTTAAAGCAACAGCATTTTCCCCCCTTGCAAAATAAGTTTTCCCGTTCTTTTTCTTCTCCCTCCCCCCTCCTTCCTCCCTCTCTCCCTCCCTCCCCCCTCTCTCAAACAGACACACGCACACAGAGAACTTCGATCCCTCTCTCATTCACTCACTCTCAAACACAAACACAGAAGTTGGATTGGATATATTTTCCAAAGGCTTGAAAACAGCTCCTCTGCCATACCCTCCCCCTCTTCCCCTGCTGCCTTCCGATCAAACTTTTTGAATTCCTCCCCCCTCCCCACACACGCACCTTTTCCAGCTGTTTCAGAGACGATTTCAACTCTGCTTCTCCCTGCCCTACCCTGCCCTGCCCTCATGAAAGGCCAGAGCTCTGAGTCAGACTGAGCTAGTTGCTCCCAGAGAACTCTAAAAAGCCTCTAAAAATGCCCTTTACAGGAGGCGAGAGAATACGTGCCTCATTTGCATAAGGAATTCTTTGCTTGTTAACCCTTGCTTAACTCTTAAAAGGCGAAAAATTCCTTATGCAAAAGAGGCCCCTAGTTTTCTGGCCTCCTCCTAGTTAATAATGAGAGCAGACACCAAGCCACTGTGACTTGAAATCTGGTAGCAACTACCCTGGCTTTAATTATTTTAAAAAAATTATTTAAAATTCTTTCCTTTCCCTGAGGAGACTGGTGAGGCCCCGCCTCCCTTGCCTCTAGTGACTGCACGTCCCTGGTCCAGACCAATATGCTTTCTTATTTTATATTCAAAGTCTACAACTCTCAGTTAAAATCTGGTCTTTTATAGACTGTGTTCCTCTATTCACCATTTCTGTTAGCGCCTGGTTGCATTTTCTGCTCCTTTTCAAAATGACTGTTATTGACTTGATATATCCTTTTAACAGCAACTCTGTATCACTGTTGACATTTAATTTTCAGTTAAAATGTTTTTAATTAAAATCTGACATCTTTCGGCATGCTAATGAAAATGGAATTACGGTTGCAGATTGCATTTGCGTGACTTTATGAATTTGTTTCAGGAAAATTGACTTTACATTAATTCCTGTAGCAGCAGTAGTTTGGTTAGAGGGAATGCTTTCTTGAAGAGAGGACTAAAGTTTCTAGTAATATTACTGATATATTAGAAGTGGAAGCAAAGTAACGAATGATGCTTATTAGTTATTCACCTATATTAACTATGTTTTCGTTGATTGAGCTTATGCTACGCTTCAGCCAAAAATGTAGTTATTCAAATAATTAAGAACCTCTTCATTGCTGAGTCACCAACTCATTATCTGACTGCATTATCTGAATCATCTTGCCTCACTCGCTACATTTTATGAATAGCTGTTGAGCCGAGGTGGCGCAGTGGTTAAATGCAGCACTGCAGGCTACTTCAGCTGACTGCAGTTCAGCAGTTCGGCTGTTCAAATCTCACCGGCTCAGAGTTGACTCAGCCTTCCATCCTTCCGAGGTGGGTGAAATGAGGACCCGGATTGTTGGGGGCAATATGCTGACTCTGTAAACCGCTTAGAGAGGGCTGAAAGCCCTATGAAGCGGTAAATAAGTCTAACTATTGCTATTGCTATTGCTTATAGCAGTGTTTTTCAACCACTGTGCCGCGGCACACTAGTGTGCCGTGACAGAGTGTAAGGTGTGCCATGGGAAAATTACTTTATATATAGTCAATATAGGCACAGTTAAATTTTTTTAACATTTTCTAATGGTGGTGTGCCTCATGATTTTTTTCATGAAAAAAGTGTGCCTTTGCACAAAAAAGGTTGAAAAACACTGGCTTATAGGATGTCACATTCCCTTACAATTTGTTGGCTACTTTTCCTATCAATGTTAAAAAAAAATCAAATGAGAAAGATAAAGACAGATACCTATCCAATGTCTTTTGGCTATTAGCTCTTTTATAAACTGCACAAACCCTAGAAACACTTTAAGGAATACATAAAGCACCAATCCTAAATTTATTTAAGTAGGATATAGAATTTGCTTAAGTATAAAATAAATCTCATCAATTTAACTAGGGATTGAGTATGTAAATAGGTTATATGTCCCAATGAACAAAATAAAAACACCACTATATACATATCATCCACTTCTATATTCTCCCCTACGCCTCCCCTTGGTTCTTTACAGTAGATGTAAAGTACTGAAAATTCTGTATTTTGCGTGGAAGAAGCTGTGTTCACATATTTGCATTTCACATATAAATGTCTTGAGCTTTTTTTGTTTTCTGTTGGGCAAATGTTTACTGAACCGGCAGAAATATAAATAACTTTAAAGTACATTTTTGTACTTTGTACCTTGGCATTTTATTTTTCAAAAATGAACACTGGATTGTCAATCTTGCGCTACTTATACAGTGATTATCAAAATGAACACAAAGAAACAATTGTAAGGTGTGTTTTTTTTAAAAAAAACCTCCATCTATTCTCATGCAATGTTTCCTCTTTATCCTCATGAGGAATTCTATTATCACCCAAGGGAAAACTTACAATCAAGTTCCTCCCCATCGGTTATTTCTTTTTCTTTAAAAAGATGGTGCTTTGGACTGTCTAAAGCCATTTGAAAAACAGTGTTTTATCCTGCTATATACTGGATGATCTTATGGATTCTCTAGCTTCACCCCGTGTTACAAGAGATGTAGTAAATTACCTTGTTCATAAGTAGCTGGGAATCCCCCCCTCCCTGCAGGCTCAGCTGTCCCTGGTCTGACTATGTGTAGTCTCTGCTCTTCCACCTGTCTTCCAAGTCTTATATGGGAAGCTGTTATGGCCCAGCAGGAGCCGTTGGACTCCGACAGTGAGGGGCCCTATGAGTCAGCTTTGGAGGATGTGGAGGACCCTGGACAGGGTTCTGACTCCGAGTAGGGCACAGAGAGGCTGGTTGGCCACCAGGAGGCGCCTGAGCCTTGGACCACTGGGGAGGAGCCAAGGGAGTTGTTCCTAGATGCCTGGCACCGGAGAGCTAATAGGCGTAAAGAACAGTTACGCAGTTGCAGGAGGTAATTGCACTCAGCTGGTGGTCATTAGGCCCCTCTCCAGACTATAAAAGGAATGCTTGTGCACACACACCTTTTGCAGAAGTCAACGCATTAACTAATGTTGGAGAACTGTGGTGTTAGCTTGGCAGGCTGGATTGCTGCCAAGGCTTGTCTGTGCTGGATTGCTGCCAGCCTGTCTGTCTGTGAATAAATTCCGTAAAGTATCTTTGGCTCGGAGTGCTTTGGTGTGGGCCGAGGGGGGGGGGGTCAGAACAGGAAGCCATATACCATTACAGGTGCAGTACCTAGAGGAGCTGTGCCAGTGTCTTGATTTCCAAAAGCTTCAGAACAGATGGCATTCCTCTAATGTTCAACACACAACCTCACCTACCTACTGAAGTGCTCCACAGTTGAAGTTTCCTTTTTCTCAGATATATCCCACCTGCTGGCATGTAGTCTGTGCTGGCCCTCTCCCAGTCTTTTCCACTCTCCTGCTATTTCTCCTTCCCACAGCATCCTCCCATCTGCACAAGGCATGTGCTGGCTTTCTCCTCCATGTCACCTTGCCTGGAGCTCCTGCCTCTTTCCACATAATGATTTGGAATTATTATGATAGCCGGGACTGAATGGGATTGCTGTTGCTAAGACATACAATCACATAACCTGAGGACTGCCTATATGATGCTACAATAATGATTATAGTACAGTAAAATCCTCAGCAGAAACATGATGTCAGCGTTCCAAGTATCATGTAGAATTAAATCAGAGTCCAAGGCAAAACATCCCTTTTGGTTCCAATTTAATAAAGCAGACATCTGAGGCACATCTGTGTTAATCCCAATACTGGAAATGACATCAGAATTCCACCCAGTTAAAAGTTCATGCTCTTGTCCCCACACCCACAATCCATCACATGGTCCAATCTTCTTCTTCCACGCTGGCATCCACACCCAGCTGCTTCCGGTCAGGTGTCAAAGTACGGAGACAAAAGATGACCTTGGCTTCTAGTAAAGAATGAAAACAATACATTTCACAATCCTACTCCTGTCTATTCCCCCCTCCCATCGACTATACTAAAGAACCAGCATAATGAAATAAGAGAAAGTGTGGCAGGCCAAAATTCTAAAAGGAATATAATTGCACATGAATTGTAATTTACAGGGCGGGGCATAACCTTTTCCTAGGGGGTCACAGCAAGATCGACAGCAGTTTACAACTTCCGCGACACCTCATTTTAAAGCCCATAAAAAACTGAATTGAATGAGCTATTAAATGTTAAATTTGCTTTAAGAATGGCTGGAAAATTCGATTCGGAAGAACAAAGGATCATTGACAGAATAAAATGCATTGCCTTTCGAGAGGCTCGCAATTGTTAAAGGAAAACAATGTCGAATTTTGGGGCAATGACGTCTGGCCGAGAAATTCGCCAGATCTCAATCCGGCAGAGAACATTGGGGCCATAATTAAGGATGAAGTGGAAGCTCTGATGATTCAGGAGCAAGGTCAAAATCGATATTCGGTTGAAACTTTGAGAATGAATTTGGAAACTGTGTTGAAAAATCTGGAAAATCGAACGGAACTGTTTGAAGATTTGTTGTGTTCTTATCCACCTCGTTTGAATGCTGTTCGAAGGGCTAATGGTGGTCATACTGACTATTAAATCGTGTCAATAAACTCAGTTTTTGATGGGCTTTCGAATGGTGTATGAATTATTTGTGTTGTTATTACAAGTGTTGCTGTGACCCCCTAGGAAAAGGTTATGCCCCACCCTGTATATACCAGTTGCTACCATGATTTTTTTTTGTTTACTATAATTGTCACCTTTATATTTTGCATTTATTTATAGTTTGTCATGTGACCAGAAAGCACTGATTTTCTTTTTCTTTTCCTTGACAGGATCCTTCAAAATGTGGACGCAAGAAAACAGTCTCCTTTAGCAGCATGCCCTCAGAGAAGAAGATAAGTAGCGCCAGTGACTGCATTAGCTTCATGCAAGCTGGCTGTGAACTGAAGAAAGTCCGGCTAAACTCTCGTATTTATAATAGATTTTTTACTCTTGACCCTGATTTGCAGGCACTTCGCTGGGAACCCTCTAAAAAGGATTCAGAGAAGGCAAAACTTGATATTTCTGCAATTAAAGAGATCAGATTAGGGAAGAACACAGAAACATTCAGAAACAATGGACTTGCAGATCAGATTTCTGAAGACTGTGCCTTCTCCATTATTCATGGAGAAAATTATGAATCTCTAGACTTAGTTGCCAATTCGGCAGATGTGGCCAACATATGGGTGTCAGGTTTACAGTACCTAGTTTCTCGTACTAAGCAATGTTTGGATTTGATAGAGAGTAGTCAAAATAGTCCACGGTTTGCTTGGCTCACATCTGTATTTGAAGCTGCAGATGTTGAAGGCAATGGGATTATGTTGGAGGACACAGCTGTAGAATTAATCAAACAACTGAACCCAGCCTTAAAAGAGTCCAAAATCAGATTAAAATTTAAGGAGATTCAAAGGAGCAAAGAGAAACTAACAACTCGTGTAACAACAGAAGAGTTTTGTGAAGCATACACAGAGCTTTGTACAAGACCTGAAGTTTATTTTTTGCTAGTACAAATATCTAAAAACAAAGAGTATGTAGATGCCAAGGATCTCATGCTTTTTTTAGAAGCTGAGCAAGGGGTTGCAGGTATCACTGAAGACATTTGCCTTGACATCATTCGTAGATATGAATTTTCACAGGAAGGGCAGTTGAAAGGTTTCCTTGCAATCGATGGGTTTACACAATATTTGTTGTCTCCAGAATGTGATATTTTTGATACCACACATATAAAAGTTGTTCAAGACATGACCCAGTCTTTATCACACTATTATATTAACTCATCTCACAACACCTATCTGATAGAAGACCAGGTCCGAGGGCCAGCAGATATCAATGGCTATATCAGGGCACTGAAGATGAGCTGTAGAAGTATCGAACTGGATGTTTGCGATGGGCCAGATAACGAACCCATCATTTGTAACTGTAATAATAGGGCATCACCTCTGTCCTTTAAATATGTAATTGAAGTAATCAACAAATTAGCCTTTGCCTCTTCAGAGTATCCTCTTATTCTCTGCTTGCAAAACCACTGCTCCATACAGCAGCAGAAAACTATGGCTGAACAAATGAAGAAGACTTTTGGGGCCAAACTGTACACAGATGCACCACTACCATCAGAAATGTATCTGCCATCTCCAGAGAAACTGAAAATGAAGATTATAATCAAAGGAAAGAAACTGCCTTATGGTAAGGATTTATTAGAAGGAGAAGTCACAGACGAAGATGAAGAAGCTGAAATATCTCGCAGAAAGTCTGAAGAATGTTTAGGGGACCCAAAAATGTCCTGGCTATGCAAAGAGCTTTCTGATCTTGTAACTATATGTAAATCAGTCAAATTCAAGGACTTTGAGAACTCAATGAAAAGTCAGAATTATTGGGAAATGTGTTCCTTCAGTGAAGGAGAAGCCAGTAAAATTGCAAATGAATGTCCAGAAGACTTTGTCAATTATAATAAGAGATTCCTGTCTCGAATATATCCAAGTGCTATGAGAATAGATTCCAGTAATGTAAACCCACAAGATTTTTGGAACTGTGGTTGCCAGATAGTGGCAATGAATTATCAAACACCTGGGCCAATGATGGATTTACATACTGGATGGTTTCTACAGAACGGGGGTTGTGGTTACGTCCTTCGACCTTCTGTAATGCGAGAAGAGGTGTCTTACTTCAGTGCAAACACAAAAGGCATCGTCCCGGGGGCTTCCCCGCAAGTTTTACATGTCAAAATCATCAGCGGACAAAACTTTCCAAAGCCCAAGGGGGCCTGTGCCAAAGGGGATGTCATAGATCCTTATGTGTGTCTAGAAATCCACGGCATCCCCGCCGACTGTACCGAACAGAGGACTAAAACTGTTCAACAGAACAGCGATAATCCCATTTTTGACGAGAGCTTTGAGTTTGAGATCAACTTGCCAGAGCTTGCCATGATCCGTTTTGTAGTCTTGGATGACGATTATATCGGCGATGAATTCATAGGCCAATATACGATCCCTCTGGAGTGTTTACGGTCAGGCTATCGACACATACCTCTGCGCTCCTTCGTAGGGGACATCATGGAGCACGTTACACTTTTTGTGCACATTGCAATAACTAACCAGAGCGGTGGAGTAAAGCCCCAAAAGCGTAGCCTGACGGCTAGAATGGGAATGAAAACTAGAGACTATACTATGCTGAGGAACACAAGCCTTAAGATTATAGATGACATCTTTAAGGTAGCTGTACACCCATTGAGGGAAGCAACTGACCTGCGGGAGAACATGCAGGTAAGGAAAACTGAGTCTTTTTTTTACTATAAAAATTGAAAGCTTAGTTTAACAAAATATCATATGAAATACACATCGGCCACCTTGAGCCGAGGTGGCGCAGTGGTTAGAGTGCAGTACTGCAGGCCACTTCAGCTGACTGCTAGCTGAAGTTCGGCTGTTCAAATCTCACCGGCTCAGGGTTGACTCAGCCTTCCATCCTTCCGAGGTGGGTGAAATGAGGACCCGGATTGTTGGGGGCAATATGCTGACTCTGTAAACCATTTAGAGAGGGCTGAAAGCCCTATGAAGCGGTATATAAGTCTAACTGCTATTGCTATTGCTATTATTGCCATTCCTGGTTATTAGGTTTTTTTTTTAATAGCTAGGATTACACTCACCATTAGTGAAATTTGCCTGCTGTTTTCTATTTTTACGGTGTCAAAAAACTGAAGCTTAGGATTTTTTGCTTGCCTTGAAGTTGGAGGCTTTCAAATTTCTCCATATTATTCTTACGCTCCTGAATTTTTCTGCAACAAGGAGCTAGTTGGTTTTTTTAAAGTGCTCCTCTGTGGCCGATAAATTGGATTACAATATATCTGCACTATTATTTGAGAGGCATTGTTTATACACTTCTATATATAATTCTTATAATATCCTCCCATTTTTCTGGAAGGGAGGATGCACACGCACAGCACTGGACAATACAATTGTGTGTATGAGAGAGAGGGGGAGGAAGAGGGAGGGAGGAAGAGACATTCATACTTTGAGTGCTGTCCCACGAATACAGAATTCTAGAAACTGGAACATATTACTAATTGCAGAACGCTGTTATTTAGAGAATGTTATTATACTTAAAACAATTATAAACCTGTACTTTAAGAGTAAATCCCCTTAAATACAGTGAGATTACTTTTGCATAATCAAATTTGTAACATTAAATTCTTCTGAACTCTTATCTTCTTCTCAAGCTAGTTCCCAGTTATACATGGACTTGCACGTATAAATGTATTTTTAAAGCATCAATTCAATTGTTTAGATAAGCTGTTTCCTCTTAATTTTTCATTTCAAGATATTTAGAAAACAAGGCTTTACTCGTAGAAGAGTCATGGAACATTTCCCATCGCAGGAGCAAATATATTAGTAATATGTTCAGTTACTGATACATAATTTTTTCTCCCACAGTATGTAAACTTTAGTGATTTATGATTGGAGACCAAATAAAAAATAGCAGTGTGACTTACAATATAAAACAAACAGCAAGACAGATTTGTGACAAAATTTTAAGATTGTTCTGGGCAGCCCCTCTGCTAAGTGATGACCAGGCCCCATACTTTCTGGGGGTAACATTGCTACTTTTCTGGAAATTTTTGGTGAGAGATTGGAAAGTGAGAAGGAGGTAATTTCCATATTTGACCAATTCATACACTAGGAAAGGTGGGAATATAAACTCTGCACGCCAAGTACAGAGGAGGAGACAGTGGAGTATGACAAAGGTTTCTGACTTAGTAGTGATAATGACATCCGAACAAATACAAAAATTGATGCACTTAAAGCTTTTCATTACCAATCTGGAAGGTTAAAGGGATTAAATCATGCAAGCGTGAAGTACTCTTCTGGGTAGAAAATGTATTGTTCTGCAGACCCAGATGCTTAAAGACTGGAAATGATCTGTAACCATCAAAGTCATTAAAAAGGGTGACATCGAACCCAAGATGCTTACCGATAAATTATATGCCAGGATTTTTTTAAGTAAAAAAAATTAATTGTGGGACAAATGGATTTTAAGTCAGGCTTTTTGATTTGGGGGAAATGCATCAACATGGTGGTGGTGGTGGTAGGGAATGCAATAGCAATAGCAGTTAGACTTATATACCGCTTCATAGGGCTTTCAGCCCTCTCTAAGCGGTTTACAGAGTCAGCATATTGCCCCCCACAGTCCGGGTCCTCATTTCACCCACCTCGGAAGGATGGAAGGCTGAGTCAACCTTGAGCCGGTGAGATTAGAACAGTTGAACTGCAGATAACAGTCAACTGAATTGGCCTGCACCCTAACCACTGCGCCACCTCGGCTTTTATTCACCTGAAAACAGATTGTCCTGAGACAAAGCCAGCTTCTTCCTCTATTGACAATCATGAATGACAGCTAATCATTATGTTCTGTGAAGATACCTTATGCCAGTCGAAGGTCATCCTCTACCACTCTCACACCCTTAATTCGCATGCAAGTAGGAGTTAAACAAGGATTATCCTTGCCCCCTCTTATTTCATTCCTATGTTAATGGTGTTATATGGACCATTTCCAAACATGAATCTCTATTTCCATTAAAGCATGTTTCTGTGCTTCTTTATACATTTTTCTTGGACCAAGGATGGCTTTTTTTTATTCCCTGCGCTGTTCATCAAATACTCTCTGAATGAGGATTTGGAAAGAAATCATCCCAAGATGAACGTGTTCCTTTTCACCGAGAAGCAATAGCAGCAGAAATAGTAAAGTGGTGATTTTCAAATTGAGCAAGTAAAAGCTGTCCCCATATTCAAGTATTTTCTTGCAGCCCTTCTTCCGGCGCACATGGGACTCATGAGGCAAGAGCCCTGGTTCAAAAGGCTGCAGACGCAATTAGTACATTTGCCAGTGTGGATGTTCCCGCGACGAAGTAATGCTAATTTTTGAGGTTTGGGTGTTCAGTTTTTGCATTGATTCTGACTTCTCTCACTCTGAAATGATGAGGTTTAAATATATTAAGATTCTATTGTAATTGCTATGTTCTATTTCCAATACTTTGGATAGGATTAAAAGAATATGCCACCTTTAAGCATTGACTGAGACAATACTTTTAGGGTGTTTGGCTGGCTCAGCTGATTTTTGATACTGATTTATTTCTGCTTGGGGAAAACAAAACTTTAGCCATTTTTTTTCTTTTAGCAATAGCAATAGCAATTAGACTTATATACCGCTTCATAGAGCTTTCAGCCCTCTCTAAGCGGTTTACAGAGTCAGCATATTGCCCCCACAGTCTGGGTCCTCATTTCACCCACCTCGGAAGGATGGAAAGGCTGAGTCAACCTTGAGTCGGTGAGATTTGAACCGCTGAACTGCAGATAACAGTCAGCTGAAGTGGCCTGCAGTACTGGCACCCTAACCACTGTGCCACCTCGGCTCTTTGTGGCATTTCTTCTTCCGTTTTAATTTATATCTTGGTAGAGCAGTGATAGCGAATCTTTTTATAAAGGCATGCCAAAATTGTGCATGCGCATGCTATCGCACGTGTGTGCGTGCCCACAACCACATTGCAATGTGCCCCACCCACCTGTGCATGTGTTTGTGATCCCACCCCCCACACATGTGTGCACGATCGGAGGCTTTCCTGGTGAGGGCGAAAAACAGGTCCATCAGGCCAACCGGAAGTGGCCCATTGGGCTTGTTTTTTGCCCTCCGAAGGCTCCGAAGGCTTTCCTGAAGCCAGGGGAGGGCAAAAATGTCCTCCCCCCGCTCTACGGAAGGCTGAAAATGAGCTGGCTGGCGTGCGCATGCGCGCCGGAGCTGATGGCTCACGTGCTGGCAAATATGGCTCTGCGCACCATAGGTTCACCATCACTGTGACAGAGCAATGGATGTTACAATATGAATAAAGAGAATGGGTTTTATATGATGTATTATAATGTCTGATATATTATAATGGATGTATTAAAGAAGTATAGGAATAATTCGATGCAGCTTACATTTTAGTATTAACAACAATAATAACAAAAATAGATAAGCAACCTAAATAAATGATAATAATATGTGGTAATATATTGAAGGGGTGATTGCAAACAAAACTCGGTCACAATTATAAGACAAAAATCCAATACCAGGGAGCAGATCATACTCTACTCCAGAGTCTCCCGGGAAGAGCCAGGATTTTAGATCTTTACAAAAGCATAAGTGGGTCAGGCTTGTATGCTCGTGAGGAAAGTACCGTTTCATAGCATCTTAAAGCCCAGAGAGAGAGGTTATTCCGTAGATCAGGAATGTTAAACTCAAGGCCCTTGAGCCGGATCCGGCCCATCGGGTGCTTAGATCTGGCCTACAGGCCCATCCTGGGAACAATGAAGGACCGGTCCTTGGTGCCTCTGCCAGCGAAAACAGCAGAGAGGGCTTTGTTTTCGGCCATGACGGCCTTTTGCAAACCTCAGCCAGTGAAAACAGAGCTTTGGGAGGCCCCTCCCCTTCCGGGCTCCATTTTCCCTGGCAGAGGGCTGAAGGAGGACCTTGCCGCTGAAAATGGAGCCTCGATGAGTGACATTGAGCTGGGCATGCCCTCTGGCATGCGTAGAAGCGTTGTGCCAGTAGTAAAAAATCTTAGCCACTGCCCCTGGCCATGTTCACTCCCCCCCTCCCCGAGTTCAAACACAACCCTGATGCGGCCTTCAATGAAATCGAGTTTGACACCCCTGGCCTAGATCCTCACAAGAGACATTGATTTACAGTTTGCACCTGGATTATCTCAACTCAGGCAAATGTTACTATCTGAGAACAGGAGAAAGTTGATCTTGTAGGCATACAGGTCTGAAGTTATGAAGGGCTTTGTAAGTGACAACCAACTTCTTGAAATGCATCTTGAAGGTCATCAGTAACCAATGCAGCCCACAAAGTAATAAACCTGGGCAAAATGGATATTTCCTGTAACTATTCCCGCAACTGCATTCTGGACCAGCTGTAACTTCTGCATGATTTTCAAGGCTAGTCCCATATAGAGTACAGAAGTAGTCCAGACAGGAGTTAACTAAAGCACAATCCAGGAAATTGGAATTCAATGTTCACTATTGGATAAGGTGACCAGATTTTCAGGTTGGTAAAGAGGGACACCTGTGACCGGGGGGGGGGGGGGGGGCTTGATTAAAAATTTTATACGGAGCAACAAAAATTTTCATACAACGCAAAAATAGTATTGTAATATTGTTTTCATTTCAACATAACTACAATTTACAAATATAAATTGTAACTGTTGCCAAACATCAAAATTTTGATCGCGTGACCATGAGGATGCTGCAACGGTCGCTAAGTGTGAAAATGGTCGCTAAATGTGAAAAATGGTCATCAGTCACTTTTTTCAATGCCATTGTAACTTTGGTCACTGTACCACCTTTCTTGCCACAGTTCTTAAGTGAATAACTGCAGCTGGTATTTTGTATTTTGGATAGAATCTTTTTTTAAATAGTCTAAGACAATTTAAAAAAAGAATCCACACAGAATAAAACTATTTTAAAAAATCCTATGCACAATAAATAAAATATTATTTTAAAATACATTAAAAAAATAAAAGAAAAAAACCCAGCTCACCAGCAGGCACAAGTGAGCACTCCAAGTCAATCCAGAATGATGTAGATGTTAATACAAAGAACTGAGCAAATTAAAATGGTGAAATTAGTCAGGGAAATATTTTTCAAAGAAACTTTGCCACCATTTTTTCCACACAAGCCGAACTCCAACCTCCGTGCCCCTCCCCTCCGGAAAATAAAGGAAAGAACACTTGCTAAGTATTTCCTGGAGCTCTATGGTACTGGGTCATCTTTTCTTATAAAAGTGAGTAAAAAGGGTGGGGGGGTCCATTTTCTTGCTTTAAAGTTTTAATATCTTCAATGAAAGTACTGAGACAGAGAGAGAGAGGTTAGACAGCGTGTCTTTTGTCTTGCCCCGGTTAGGATTTCTTAAGCAAATCCACTGGGCTTTCAACATGAAGCCAGAAAATCGGGACTTTTTTAAAACGCCCCAGGACACGGGACAAATTGTTATAAATCGTGACTGTCCCGCTGAAATCGGGATGTCTGGTCACCTTACTATTGGAACATAAGATGGACCCATACAAAGATCACCATAGTCACAACTGCCAGTTGTTCATTGAGCATGAGCCAAAAACCATGGAGGAACTTAAAATTATGCAAAATTTCCTCTGGGAGACTACAACCACACCATACTCTAAAAATGGCAAATCTCTGTAAATGGACATTGGAGGACCTTGGTTCTTAATTCCAAAATGACCAGTCTGGTAGTGTTGAGCCCAAGGGTATTTGTTCCCTCCGAATTCCCAGCCCTTGGACCCGGATGGCGCTGCCTGGATTGTCATATTTTTTTTCCTTTTTCTGTAGCTGTTTCAAATCCCCTATGTGTCTTTCCAGTATGTAAGGAAGTGGTAAGAATCTCAAGCTGGTGCTTTCCAAATGCATTCGGTCTCCCGGCTGGTGTGGAAAATTCTGAGAATTGCAATTCCTTAAAATCTGGAAGGCCCCAAGTTGGGGAAAGCTGTGTACAGCAAAACATCAGTTGTAATTAACATAAAATGAATGAGCTTGTAAAATTTGCATTTAAACAGCAATGTTCTGTTAATATTTGTAGGTCAATGAAGAGAATGGCTTGTAAGAGTTCTTTTTATTTAGCCATGAAGTTGAGATTTGCTTAAGTTCTTCTGGGGAAATTGTTGGATTTCTTTATACAAAGAAAGCCTATTGTAAACTAAAAATAAATGTTAATATTGCCAAACAACGGAAATTCGGCTCTTTTACTATTATAGGCTGTAATCAGTTCCATACACACAGATGTTCCATTCAATTTCTGTTCTATTTGGATTGCAACGATAGCAGCCAAATGTCGGTTCAGAGCCAAGTTGGCCTACAATTCAGGTGGCTTTTTCAGGACGCATCTCTGTAAAGGAATGTTGCATCTTGCAAATTCCCTACTGCTGAATTGTGATAAGCAAGGAAAAGTGTTCTTCAGCGTTAGGGGTTAGATAGCGGTTAAAACTTGTAATAGATGATGGCTCTGTTCAGATGTCTTCAGTTCTTTCTTTGGTAGACTTGGATCTGGAAGGGTCTGTGCAATTGGAGACCTATTAAGCAAATCATCCATCAGCAAAAGCCTATTAGTCAGCTACTAGACATCATCCCTGCATTTGTATCCTCCGACATACAATTAAAAACAAAATCCTAGTGAACTGGACGGGGGTTTGAATATCAGCATGCTGGGCCTGAATTACAAATGTATATGATAAAAGTGAATATGTGATTAATTGCTAAGGCCCAATCATAAATGCAGTTCACATTTGTTTGAGTTTTGTGATTAATCATTCCTTATGGCGCTGGATACAATTTCCCTGGGTTAACAAAGTCAAGAGCCGAGGTGGCGCAGTGGTTAGGGTGCAGCACTGCAGGCCACTTCAGCTGACTGTTATCTGCAGTTCAGCGGTTCTAATCTCACCGGCTCAAGGTTGACTCAGCCTTCCATCCTTCCAAGGTGGGTAAAATGAGGACCCAGATTGTTGTTGGGGGCGATATGCTGACTCTGTAAACCTCTTAGAGAGGGCTGAAAGCCCTATGAAGCGGTATATAAGTCTAACTGCTATTGCTATTGCTATTGCTAATCTAAGCTCAGAATCAGCAGGGTACTCATTTACGGTTCCACCACAAAACCAAAGTAGACTAAAGCGCGCTCGACGAAAGCGCGTACCTGACGTCATCACAGTGCGACAAAAACAGCACGCTGTGAGTGGTAAACTTAAAATTAATGCGAAAACCTTACCCTAACCTCCCCAAACCTAACCCTAAACCTAACCCTAAACCTAAAGCGCCCTTTTTTCTCTGTGGTCGTATTTGTCGTGCTGCTGATGACGCGCTTTAATCGGGCGCGCTTTAGTGGACCGCGGTTTTGACGGGTCACACTCATTTACATCAGTGACGCAGAGCTTCTCTCAGAGAAATGGCCAGCCTGTCTTCTGACTTACTAGATACACCATGTCAGAAAAGAGCATCACTTACTGAATGCCTTTTTCTTCCCCAAAAGCAAGATCAGCCCAGTCTCCTTGAACTATGAGATGGGGACCAATAAATTTAATAATGTAATAATAATGTATAGAAAAATAATGTACAGGAGATTGGAAACATGCAGAAGAGGCCTTCATCCTGCAGTGGATTGACAATGGCTAAAATGATGGTGGTGAATAATATATGAGCATTTTGAATACGAATGATAGTTTGTTTTGGGATGTTGTCATTTTCAAGAAATAAACATCCAAGAAAGCAAACAAAAACATTTTGGAGAGTGAATATTGAATATTGTCTATGTGCTAGATCAGGGGTGCTTAAATTTGGCCTGCTGCGCCAAATTTAATAGACCGGCACATGGTGCCCCTGGCAGCCAAAATGGAGCATGGGAGGGCTGTGCACAACCACCGTTTTAGCTGGCAGGGTGCTGCAGGAGGCATCAATCCTGTCTCTCCCCCCCCCCATCCAGCCAATCCTGTCTCTCTCCACCCCCCCCCCGCCACCCTACGGAGGAGAACTACAATGCTGATCTGGCCCTCGAAGAAATCCAGTTTGACATCCCTGCGCTAGAGGATGGCAATGGCATTTGCAGCAAACCACAGTAATATTAGCATAATGATACATGCATCGTGATGTCATCACACATATGCCGCTGTTATATACTTGCATCCTAGTTCCTGGCGCACCTTATGCAAATCATGACATGTGTGTGTTGATGCTGTCACTCATGACTTTGTGACTTGCCTTAGCAGTAGCAGTTAGACTTATATACCGCTTCATAGGGCTTTCACCACCCTCCAGGCCTTCCGCAAAGCCCTTAAAACCTGGCTATTCTGACAGGCCTGGGGCTAAAGAGCTTTTGCCCCCCTCCTCGAATGATATGGTTGTTGTGTGTTTTAAATTGTGTACTGTTATGTTTGTCTTTTTTATCCCCTGTCTGTACCCCTTTCCCTGACTGAATTTTGAGCCGCCCTGAGTCCCCTTCGGGGAAAAGGGCGGCATAGAAATATAATCAATCCAATCCAATCCAATCCTTTCAGCCCTCTCTAAGCAGTTTACAGAGTCAGCATATCGCCCCCACAGTCTGGGTCCTCATTTTACCCACCTCGGAAGGATGGGAGGCTGAGTCAACCTTGAGCCGGTGAGATTTGAACCGCCGAACTGCAGTTAGCAGTCAGCTGAAGTGGCTGCAGTACTGCATTCTAACCACTGTGCCACCTCGCCTTCTCTTGCTCTCTAACTATGGAGTGTTTGCCCCTTCAGTGCTGCAGCCCAAATTAATCTCCAACTTTAAATCAATGCTAAAAATATTAATTTAAGATACTGTGCATACCATTTCTTTCTCTTTAGCGTGATAGTGAATACACCGTGGTTCTGATTTTGGGTACTTCAAAGTACTCGAGCCTTTTTATGTGTGCTATTTTGGTTTGAAAAGAAATGGACAGAAGTATTTTGAGCTTTATAGAAAAGGGTATGTTATGTATGGTAAGATGTAGTTCTCTTCAAAGCTGTCAAAAAGAAAATGAATTGGTATTGGTCTCATGTATTTCTCTGTGAAAATTTATTCTTGCACTTTGTGAATCCTATATGAGGTATGACTCTCTATGGCACATGTGCCCGAAGTGGCACATGGAGCCATGTCGCCTGGCACATGCGGCATCGCTCGTTCTCTTCCGGGTTTCTGGCACACATGCGCATGTGACGATCAGCTGGCCTTTGTGTGTGCAGCAGTGCGGGAAACCGGAAGATCTGATCTTCCGTTTTCCGGGCGTGAGCATGCGCGCCAGCCAGCTGCTCGGCATGTGCGCATGCGTGGCAAAAAACAGAAGACTTGCTGGTGCACCAGAAACCAGAAGTACATTTTCCAGCAGACGCATGCTCCTCTTCGTGGTCACAGTCCAGATGAGAGAGCACACGGACGAGAAGTGCTCCCTTTTTGGCACTCGGTGCTGAAAAGGTTTGCTATCATTGCTCTAGAGCAGTGGTTCCCAAACTTGGCAACTTTAAGATTTGTGGACTTCAACTCCCAGAATTCTCCAGCCAGCTCAGAATTCTGGGAGTTGAAGTCCACAAGTCTTAAAGTTGCCAAGTTTGGGAACCACTGCTCTAGAGGTCCTATCAGTACTGAATGTGGTAGCTACACTTGTCTTTTAATTTATAAATTATGCTAGTCTGTGGAAATTAAGATAGCTGAAGCCAACAGTGAGATCCATCTCTGCTGCTACTTTCTATGGCACTGTTGTCCAATCATGGAGACACTCATAATATAATACTGATTCTGAGTCTCAACAATCTGTAAAAATACTGTACATGGTGATTGCAGTGAGAATAACTGTTTTTTCCCCCATATTTTCATTAGAATTCCATTCTGTCGGTGAAAGAACTTTGTGGCCTCCCACCAATTACCAGTCTGAAGCAATGCATTTTGACCTTGGTTTCACGGCTTGTGAACAACGACAGTGTCCCTTCAGTGGCTCTCTGCATGAAGGACAACTTTCCTTATCTAGAACCATTGGGAACCCTGGCAGATGTGCAGAAGAAGGTTCTAGCTGCTTATGACCAGGTTTGAGTTTTTGGGTGTTTGTATTATGAAAAAAAATATTTGAATTCAAAAGATGGAAGCAGGCCATTCCATCTGCCATGCGCGGTACAGAACAAGAGTATGCTCTATTATATTTTCTGTTAATGAGGCAAAAAAAAATAAGCTTTTTGGCAGAAGAAGTCCAATTCTCAGTCACATTTTAATAAGGGTTTTAACAACCGATCAACAAATGTTTTAAAGAGAAAGATATGTTTAGCTCACCAAAGAGAAGGTTAAAAAAGATTTGATAGGCATGTTCAAATATTGGAAGTGCTGTTGTGCAGAAGATATGAAAAGAGACAAGGTTAAACAAGATCAAACACAGTAAATGGAGATTTCAGGAAGCATATTTTCACAGAACATTTAGAAATAGTTTTTAACACGATGAGGTTTCCCCCCCCAGGGGAATAGACTATTTTAAATACTGATGCTTTTGGGGGGAAATATTTAAGCAAAGTCTGGATGCTTTAATTATATTCCCGCACTGAATGAGAATTGGAATAGTTGGTCTTGACATTAAGATCCATTTTTTAAAAATTCTGTGATTCAAATTGTCGCTGGGATTACGACGTTAGAACCAAAATGGAACTGTCAGCAGATTTAAGAGGAGAATTGATATTAATTCTAACAAAAAACACATTCTCTATTGATAAGAAGGGAAATTTTGGGAGTTGTTGGGGAAGGCTATAATAGAAAGCAGTGGAGAAATTGTGACAATGGAAGAGAGAGAGATATGCCCTAGGAGATCCATGAACATCATCTAGCAGTTATTTATATATTTATTGTTTGTTTGTTTGTTTGTTTATTATTTGATGAGAACATGACAGAAGATAACTGTCAGAAGATAGAATGGAAACTTAAATCTCACAACCCATCGACAATCTCAACCATAGTTCCAGCTGGGAAATTATGAGAATCCTAGACTGCGCTAAATTCAAAAATGCCATCAAACTTGGCATTCAGACGAATTAGACATTGGTAGGCACATAGAAATAAACCACATTTACAGACCATTCAAAAGAGATAATTTAAAAAAGCTAAGAATGAAAAACCAAAAGACCAGAACACATCCTATCCATTACCCACCACTCATATATAAGCATGTATTAATACCGGGCATAGAATCAATCAGAAAATGATACCCTAATTAAGGAACTACCTAGATCAGTGTTTCTCAACCTTGTCAACTTGAAGATGTCTGGACTTCAACTCCCAGAATTCCCCAGCCAGCGAATGCTGCGAATTCCCAGCGAATTCTGGGAGTTGAAGTCCAGACATCTTCAAGTTGACAAGGTTGAGAAACACTGACCTAGATGAAAATCACACCCCCACAAATAGCAGAGCCCCACATTGACTCACATTGAGGATGTTACCCAGTTGGTAATGAAATATCTGTAACGAAACAGCTGAGCTCAGAGAGCACTCAGGACTCCACAGTAATGTAGATTTTTGTATGTGTAGTGCCTCATCGTTGATGATTATTTCACATTGTGTATATCTTTCACATTGCCTCATAAATGTACTTATTAGCAAATTAGTAAAATGTGGGCCAGACAGCATGACAATCATCATTATGTTTATTTATTACATTTATATGCTGCTCATCTCAGTGATAAAGTGATTCTGGGTGGCTTCCAGATGATAAAAAGACGAATATAGAAACAATTAAATTTTTTAAAAGTTACGCAAGAACTAATATCAAGCAGATGGATTACACGAGGCTGAGATCTTCTTTTTATCCTATCAACCATGTCCACTAAGGAAGGCCTCCATTGGAGTCCCAAGCCAACTGGCAAAATTAGATTTTAACACAGACATACAGAGAGGGAGGGAGGGAGGGAGGAAGAGAGAGGAGGGGGCACAGTTTTGGCCAATTAAAGGTCATGACAACAAGCGTTTTAGTAGGAGTAGGAGTAAGTAGTAAGATGGGTGGCCTATAAATTTTATAAATAAAATAAAATCAGCAAAATATATTTGAAAATCATTTTATCTTTGGGAGTCCTTTTCAGAAGACTAGGTAGAAAAGCAGATGTAACTTCCTTTTAAATATGTACAATTTCCTCTTTTTTCTATTAAATAATTATGTTCAGAAATCTTCTGAGTGGGACAAGCAAGGCATCTCCTCAGATTCCCTGGACCCATGCTGTTCATTTATTTATTAAATTTATATGCTGCCCTCTTACTAGCAAAGTGACTCTTATACAAATACATATAGTCCTCACCTTACAACCACAATTGGCTGCAGAATTTATGCTGCTAAGCAAGACGGTTGTTAGGTAATCTGTGCCGGATTTTACAACCATTTTTTAAATCAATAGCAATAGCAATAGCAGTTAGACTTATATACCGCTTCATAGGGCTTTCAGCCCTCTCTAAGCGGTTTACAGAGTCAGTATATTGCCCCCAACAACAATCCGGGTCCTCATTTTACCCACCTCGGAAGGATGGAAGGCTGAGTCAACCCTGAGCCGGTGAGATTTGAACAGCCGAACTGCAGAACTGCAGTCAGCTGAAGTAGCCTGCAGTGCTGCATTTAACCACTGCGCCACCTCAGCTCTTAATCAGGCTTGTTAAAGCAAATTGCTGGTTATTAAGCAAATCATGCAGTCATTTAGTGAATCTGACTTCCTCCATTCACTTTGCTGGATGGAAGCTGGCTAAGAAGGTCATCATTGACCATGACATGATGCTGGGATGCTGCAATCATTGTGAAAACATACAGATTGCCAAGCCAAATTTTAATCACAAGACTATGGTGATACTACTGTGACAGTCGTAAGTGTGAGGACTGATTGTAAGCCACTTTTTTCAGGGCCACTGTAACTTTGAATAGTCACTAAATGAATGGATGTAAGTTGAGGACTACTTACATTCAGAAAATGTTACAGCAAGGATCAGACTTTGGTCCTTTTATGTTTTAGTATTTTTATTGGTGCTTTTAGATGAATAGTGCAGATAATACAAAGCTGAATAGTATAGAAGTCTAAAAGAATACCCCAGAAGTCTGAAAGAAAACACAACTAAAATAATAAAACAGAACCAAAAAGGTTTAGCATAGGGACAATGTCATAAATGATGAGGTTAATCCAAGGAACAGTTATTCCTATTGCTTTATCCGAGCTCTCACCTCAACAACTAAGGATAAGATGATCACTCCACAATTATTCCTATCTTTTTATCCAAGCTCTCATCTTTAAAAAAATAATGTTAAGATTGTAGCTTGGATATTTTAGAATAGAACTGTTGGGTTTTTTACATAGTAATTGGCATATCGTTGTTATTTGCAGAGATTTATATTGGATCTGATGTTTTAGGATGTAGAAGTGATTTTGATTTTATTGTTGCCTTGAATTTATACTCCAAATTGCCACGGACAGACTTGACCAGAAGCAAGCAGGATAGAAATATGATAGATAAATAAATCACCAAAGCTTATTTTTTTCTAAATCAGTGGCCTCCAGTCTGATTTATAGATATTAGACAGCTCCCCAAACTTACATATCAATGGAATTAGAAAAAATTTAGTTATTTATAACTAAATATTGGTACATAATAAAATGTCATGTTCTCCTCCTCCTCCTCCCCACCCCTTAGTAAGTCCTCTGATATTTCCAAAATTTAGATTAGGTAGGCAGGAGATCATAAAATCAAATTTAAATAAAAGGCAAAGAAATGCATCCTGAACGCACATCTCGATTTAAATGAAACGAGAAAGCATGTGATTAATAATCATCTGTCATTTAGGAACTGACCGAAATACATCAATCCAAAATATAAAACACTGCAGAAATAAACCAAAATAAATCAAAACTTATTTCAAAAACTGCCAAGAGGCTATTTTAAAGCTTACTTGACAGGCAACGAAATTACAGCTGCTGGGTCTTGCCTGATTTGAGTTACAGCAAGAACATCAGTTAAAAATCTTCTATTGATGGCTGCATATAAATACAATCTCATTGTCCAGTATAGTGAGAAGAATAACCTGTAACATGTTGGTAAAGTAGCTTTTAAAATTGTAGCTTCCATATTTATCAGGAAAACATAACACATGTTTAAAAAAGGGGGGGGGGACGACTCACTTAATTTATATTTGAAGGTGACCCTATCTACTTTTAATTTTTTTTAACAATGTAAAAATTAATATTCAAAATTCACACTTCTCTGAATTTTACAAGGCAGTTTATCAACAAATTAAAGATGCATGTACTCAGAATGTACAAAATATTGTTAGAGACTATTCTTTATAAAATTGCATAAACTAGGCCTTTTTTAAAACTGAGAACTGCATATACATGTACTGAGAAATATATTGTACACTGCATTAAAATTTTAGTACAGACATTTAAAAAAACCCCGAATGGTTGATCAATAGAATTTCACAAATTGCAAACATGACAAGATGTAGAAAAAACCCTATTCCTATTGGAAGTAAATGTCAAATGCTTGGATCATAGTGAATATGAGGCAGAGGGTTCATTGTTCCCATCCCAGTTACATTCTATCTTCAGTCTTTTCTTGGTTCTGCACTATAGCTAGAATGAAGAGTTCAGTTCAATTCAATTTAATTCAAACCTTTGCTGTCAGAGTACAACATGTGTACAATGAGATTGGCTGAGGCTCCCTTCATGCTCCCCTCCCCAACACAATACAACTCACAGTGAAAGACAAAAAATCCCTGGCCCTACTAAAACCCCTAGAATCCTGCTAACAAACGCTCAGTCCTATGTGAACTTATTGCGCCCCACAAGTCGATTATACTATGTTGTTCAGGGGGTGCCAGTTCTAACCTCTTCTACAGCAGAGATTCCACAAATCTACTGTTTAGAACTGGTTCCAGCTCCCTCTCCCTGCCCATCCGCACCATGCTTGCCCTGCCCGCCGCTCACTGATTGGCTGGCTCACCAATCGCCCCACCCGTCTCTAAGAGTCCTATCTAAACCATAACGTCTTAAAGCTGTCAAGTTTGAACATCCCTGGGGTTTTTTTCCTAAAGGGTTAGGGGTGCAAGGGTCTTGTAACTTGACAGCTTTAAGACTTGCATGCTTCAAATGCCAGAGTTTCTGAGCCAACATTTTGGTTGCTAAGCAACAGCATTGTTAAGTAAGTTTCATCACATTTTACAAGTTTGCCACGCCCACCCAGTCACATGGCCAGCAAGCCACTCCCACCCGGTCACATGGCCAGCAAGCCACCCCCACCCGGTCACATGGCCAGCAAGCCACTCCCACAAAGCAGGCCACACCTACAGAAGTGGTTCTAAAAAAATTTGAAACCCACCACTGATGTTCTTGTAGGGTTATTTTTCATTCAGGAGTCTGACAGCCCACAGATAAAAAACTGTTCTTCAGCCTGTTTGTGTGGCTTCCTATGCTTCTATATCTCCTTCCAGATGGTAGGAGAACAAAGAAAAACTGACCTTCAGCTGCTGATATGGTAGGCTTTTAAAAATTCTTTGCTCCAAAACCCTCTTCAACATTGGGATGAGAAAAATAATTTTAGGATGGACATCAACCAAAAAAACCCCTCACCTCTTCCATGGTGCAAATTGTTCTCCGCACCAGTTGGGGGTTGTGATTGGACTGTAGAGCTTGAGATCATGCAGACAGAGGCCCAGATCTACTTCCAAGCTATGGAAGTTTGCTAGGGAACTTTTGCCCTCTTTTATCTCAGACTGCCCTTGGGATAGGCTGCTGGGTTAAAATGAGAATAGCGCTCTCATGGTTTACAGTAAACACAGCACAAAATACTGGGACAAAATAAAAATAGATACAGCATTTTAAGGAGTATCATAACAGATCAATGAAAACATGTAGGAAATAAGGACTTCATCCCTTAGCCACACTTCTTGTTAGAGCTATTACATTTAAACATTATGCTTACGAAAAATAATATAAACTAGCTTGTGAGGCTACTTTTCCATGCTTTAAAAGTACTCTGGAAAGGTAACCATCCTTACAATCCAAATGTCAGCGTCCCAAATATCATGCAGAATTAAATCAGAGTCAAAGGCAAAACTATCCTTAAAGTTCCAATTTAATGAGGCAGGCATGTTGGCATCGTGCTATGGAATCCCAATTCTGGAAGGTTACATCAGAATCCCACCCAGTTAAAAGTTCATGGTCTTGTCCCCACACCCACACTCCATCACATGGTCCAATCTTCTTCCACGCTAGCACCTACGCCCAGCTACTTCCAGTCAGGTGCAAAGGTGCAGAGATAAAAGATGACCTTGAGCTTCTAGGAAGGAATTTTTTATTTTGAAAACAACACATTCTACCCCTTGCTATTTCCCTCCCCCCTTAATGAGAGTGTGGCAGGCCAAAGATTCTTAAAGGAACCGCTGCAGGCCTGACACCAGAATGGGCCAGTTACCAGGTAGTTTGTTTGTTTGACCAGCTTTTCATTTTGGGGTGGTGGTGATAGTGGTATTTTTTTAATGGTCCTTTTGGAACATCACCGGGGCACACTTCGGTCCAGCATTTTGCTACATGGGCAATATGAATTTGATTTGATTTGATTTATTGCATTTCTATGCTGCCCTATTCCCAGAGGGACTCAGGGCGGCTCACAAACCAAAGTAAGGGGGGGGATACAAACAGGAGGAAAACAACAGACAAACAACAACAACAATTTAAAAACAATCAACAACCACATAATTTGAGCGGGGACGGGAACTCGTCAGCCCCAGGCCTGTCGGAACAGCTAGGTTTTAAGGGCTTTGCGGAAAGCCTGAAGGGTGGTGAGGGTCCGAATCTCCACGGGGAGCTCATTCCAGAGGGCTGGAGCAGCCACAGAGAAGACCCTCCTCCGGGTGGTAGCCATTCGGCATTGGCCAGTAGATGGAATTCGGAGGAGGCGTAGTCTGTGGGATCTAATAGGTCTGTTGGAGGTAATTGGCAGCAGGCGGTCTCTCAAACATCCAATAAATAAGTGTATTTGCCTACAGGGAGAGTGAATGATAAATAATCTATTTTTAAAATATTCCTTTAGAATCTGGATTCAGATTAAATACTTTGTTTCAAATTGAACAGATTCTTTTTCCTTTTAATGACCTCTACACACACATATGTAGACATTGAACTCTTAACGTATTTTTTATCTTATGCTTTGGGTTCTTTTAACATTATCTTCTTTCCTTTAGCTTTCATGTGAGGTTCTTCACGTGACTCTGGATTCATTTGCATTCCAATTTCTTAGACTATGCAGTCATCTCTTTTATTGTCTAGTCTGAGGAAGTGGCTGGCAGGAAGGACCCATAATTAATTTCATTCTTTTTATAGAAAGCGAAGAATTTATAGTGTCTGTGTCCCCGTAGGACAATATCGGGACCATAATTGCTCTGTCACTTCTCCTCTAAGGTCTCCCTATATTGGCCACAACTGTTATATTAGAATTGGTTGGTTTTTTTAAAAATAATTATTGTTTCATTGCAATTTCCAAAATTACGTCTATTCCAATATAGTAATGTCTCCTGCCCCCCCTCGTTCCACACCAAAGCACACTCCGAGCCAAAGATAAGTTATGGCATTTAATTAACAGACAGACAAGTCCTTGGCAGCAAACTGGCACAGACAAGCTTGGGCAGCAATCCAGCACAGATAAGCCGTGGCAGCAATCCAGCCCGCCAAGCTCACAATCATGTTCTTCAACATTAGTTCCTGCGTTGACTTCTGCAAAAGGGGTGTGTGCACAAGCAGTCCTTTTTATAGTCTGGGGAGGAGCCTAATGACCACCAGCTGAGTGCAATTACCTCCTATACTTGCGCGAATGTTCCTGACGCCTATTAGCTCTTCGTTGCCGGGCATCCAGGAACAACTCACTGCTGGTGTCCGGATCACTCTCCCTTGTCTCCTCCCCATTGGTCCAAGGCTCAGGCGCCTCCTGGTTGCCAACCAGCCTCTCTGCGCCCTGCTCGGAGTCGGAACCCTGTCCAGGGTCCTCCACATCCTCCAGAGGCGACTCATAGGGCCCCTCGCTGTCGGAGTCTGGTGGCAGCTCCAACGGCTCCTGCTGGGCCACAACAGTAATGCAACTTGCATTAGTGAGAATATTCTCAAAGCTGTAGAATTATTTATCAAGCCACCTCACAGGGTTGCTGTTGTGGGGAAAATAGGTGTCAGGAATATTAGATCTACTCACCAGACACACAAACACACACACAAACACACAAAGAAAGAAAGAGAGAGAAATAATAGGGAGGGGTGTGTGTGTTAAAAATCGAATCATCATAATCCCATACGCTTCTTTATTCCAAAATGGAGAGAAGATAATTTGTAGGCAAGACACTCATTTTTCATTTTTATGGTTTTTGTTCTTTGAGATCATTGTAGAAGATATGGAGTTATTTGGAAATGATTGGGCAACATTTTTATTTTAAGATTTGCTTATCTAGCAGGGGAATTGGACAAGAAGACCTCCAAGGTCTTTCCCAACTCTATTAATCTGTTATTTATTTGATATATACCAGTAGTATTTATTTAATACATTGATGTTTAATCCAGAATATAGTTTCTTAACTAATTTATATCTTCTGCCTCTACTTTTTTTGCATACATGCTGTATATTTTAGCCATTATTTTTAACTTAACATAGTGTTTGGATTCAGCTCTGAAAAAATATTGTTTTAAAGGACAGCATGTACATTTTAAAAGTAGAAATAATGTATTATAACAGTGAAGTGGTGGTTATACTCTGCCGTGAAAGTTCCTGAATGATGCTATCATCTATTTTAAATTAAATAAATTCATGCATGAATAATTAAAAAAAAAACAAGCTTTACAAAAGAAGGAATCTGAAATGCTCTATAATATGATCTCCTCTTTCTCTCACAGATTTGGGGACTGTGCATAAATGGCACATCATCCTGATATAAAGACAAATGTGTTGACACGATACAATATTTCTCTCTTTATTGCAACATTATGTATTGTGTAGATCTTTGGACTGTGTAATAAACATGATCAACACTGTACTGTACCAGAGCTGTGTGAAAATACAGGCACGTAGCCTTGGCCCACTAGCCTCCGAAAACCCTTTTTTATAGCTCCCCAAACTCTCAAAAATTATGCTTTCACATTTCAGGGGCTCAATGCCAAGAAATAAATGCTATTTCCCGTTGTTTTTCAGCTGTCCTGTATATGCACGAAAGAGCAGAAGCTGCAAATTTTTTCCCATGGAAGCTGCAGTTATGTTGTAAAAATACTGCGTTTTCCTACGACTCAAATGTATACTTTTTAAAAATATCGTAGTACAAATGCCTTTTAAAAAGTCCCAAGGAGTGCACACTGTTTTTGTGCTTGCTAGAATGTTGCATGGAATGTGATTGAGCAAGAATCTCGGTGCCTATTAAGGCTTCCAACAGGACACTGCTATCTCTCTTGATTTTTGCCCTTTTTTTTTTGTCTTCCTTTCTTTTATGTTGTGATAACAATTATTGGAGGCCATATGCTCTCCTATTAAGTAATAATATTTTGTCATCCATTCAGTATCTTTTTTTTAAGTGACAAACTGTTACAAGAGTCCCTGCTTTCTCGTAAAGATGATTCTCCCTCTCTCTCTCTCTTTCTCTCTCTCTTACTACTACTACTACTACTACTACTACTACTACTACTACTACTACTACTACAACAACACTTCTTGTCATGACTTTTAATTGGCCAAAATTGTGCCTCATAGGGCAACAAATTTTAGTCGGAAATAGTCAGAAACCTTGCCAAACTATAAAGCAACGATTTGAACCACTTTAGATATACACCGAGAATTGCTAGGGAGGATCCGTAACTCTTTCTCTAAACCACACTGTCTAAGCTTCATTTTCTCCCTGACAATGAAATGCAGTCCCTCCCTCCTGAGAATCCAGGCCTCCAGACCACATTCCACTACAGTTTCCCATCCAGTCGTGTAATCCGTCTCTCTCACACACACCCAGCAGACACTTATTTGCCTGTTTGGGATGGGAGGTTTCCAGTGCTCTCTGCCAGATTCCCACAGATTCAGTGGGGAAGCTGGCGGGAAGCAGTGCCCCTGCTCCCACTGCTTTTTCACGCACTCTTGGTCATTCTGTTTCTCTGTTTCTGTAAGAAAGTATCTCTGAAATGATGACCCAACAGGGCATGAGTGTCCAGTAGACTTTAATTCCTTGTAGGTATTACATTCTAATTCTAATTCATTCTCCCTCCCTCCCTCCCTCCCTCCTTCCCCCCTCCCTGCATCCTGTTTAAAATGGGGGCAAGATAGAAACAGTCTCGTATGATACTGACTCTGTTACATTACATGAGCACTGGTTAATATACATTTTTTTTTGCTAAATATTACAAAGATTTATTTTCAAGTCCCATGGATTTGGATGAAACAAATCCCAAAGTATTACATTTATCCTCATATGGATGATTGTTACTGAATAAGAGTTTTCCTTGCTGGAGATGCACAACACCTCCCACATTTTCTCTGAAGGATTACTTAATAGGGAGAATATTAATATGGGGATCATATTGAGGGCTCACCATGAATGGAGGATTCCATTCTCCATGTAGCTTAATGTACAACTTGTTTAGAATTGTGCATGTGATAGATATCTTTGTAATTATCCCCAGCCTACTGCTATTACTTGTTGCATTCCCTCCTAATTGTCAGAATAATGTCTACTTGATATAAACAAAGGTTCATTGTATTTCCCTCACCAGCACCTTTTGCATTGGTTATTGAATGGCGAACATTTTACAGAAATGAAAAGAATCTTTTCAACATGCTGTGTTATGTTGAACATCAAATAATTGTGACAGAGATCGAACTGACATTTCCTTGTTTGATTTCCTCTAACAGATGATTCAAGAGAGCAAGCTTCTTGTAGAAACAGCAGATACTGTTTACGACAAAATCATTCAGTGTCAGAAAGCAGGTAACACTCTTAGATTAATGTGTATTATAATACATTTTATCTATGTCCAAAAACTGTATGTATCATAAGGAGCTCAACATTTCATGATAGATTTGCACTACCACAGGGCATTACATTTTTAAAACTTGGATTTGAGAATTTATTTATTTATTTGATTTCTACATCAGTTTTCTTAGCACATTTTTTTTTATTTTTTACAATGGTAGTAGTTAAAGAATTGGAGGTGAGGTGGGGTGGACATTTTTTCAAAAAGTGTAAGTGTTTTTATAGTTTGTCCTGAGAAGTTAAGAAGTTAAGAAGGTCACTTAAATACGAGCCAGCAGTGTGCAGCAGCAGCCAAAAAGGCTAATATAATGGTTGTATAAACAGAGGCATAGAATCAAAATCATGTGAAATATTAGTACTGCTTTATAAAGCCTTAGTAAAGCCACACCTGGAATACTGCATCCAGTTTTGGTCACGTTACAAAAAAGATGTTGAGACTTTGGAAAAAGTACAAAGAAGAAGTGCTAAGTGCAAATATTAGTAAAGGCCTGGAGTCTAAAACATATGAAGAAGGGTTGCAGGATTTGGATTTGTCTAGTCTAGCGAAAAGAAGGAGTAAGGGCAGTGGTGGGTTTCAAATTTTTTTCGAACCTACTCTGTGGGTGTGGCCTCCTTTGTGGGAGTGGCTTGCCGGCCATGTGACCTGGTGGGAGTGGCTTGCCGGCCATGTGTTTTCTCTCTGTCTGTGTCTCTGTACCTCTCTCTCTCTCTTTCCTTCCTTTTGTCTCTCTGTCCTTTTTCCTTTTTTTCTTTCATCTCCCACTTTTTCTTTCCTTTTCTGTCTCTGTCTCTCTCTCTCTCTCTCTTTCCTTCCTTTTGTCTCTCTGTCCTTTTTCCTTTGTTTCTTTCATCTCCCACTTTTTCTTTCCTTTTTTCTTTCTTCCTTTCTTTCTTTCTTCCTTCCTTTCTTTCTCGTTCTGTGTGTGTGTGTGTGTGTGTGTGTGTGTGTGTGTGTGTGGTGGGTTTCAAAATTTTTTGAAACCTCTTCTGTAGGTGTGGCCTGCTTTCCGGGTCCACTGGTGGAACCTCTTCTAACCGATTCAGTAGATTTGACAAACCGGTTCTACCGAACTGGTGCAAACTGGTAGGAACCCACCTCTGAGTAAGGGTGACGTGATAGTAGTATTCCTGCACTTGAGAGGTTGCCACAAACAGGAGGGGGTCAGTTTATTTTCCAAAGCACCAAAGGCCAGGACAAGAAACAGTGGATGGAAACTAATCAAGGATAGAAGCAGCCTTGATTTGAATTGAATTAAGGAAAAACTTCCTAACAATTAACCAGTGGGAAAGCTTGCCTTCAAAAGTTGTGGTGCTTCATCACTGGAGATTTTTAAGAACAGACTGGGCAGTCACATGTCTGAAACGGTATAGTCTCCTGCTTGAGCAGGGGGTTGGACTAGAAGACCTACAAGGTCCCTTCCAGCTCTATCATGATTGAAGTTCAAGTGCTGGCATGTGGGAATGACTCCTATTTGAAATCTAAGGTCAGGTGAGTGAAAAGTGGAATTATAATTTCGAGTGGCAAGATGTTGTGTTTCTCTGCAGCAGAGGCACAATAATCAATAAATACTGATTGAAAGTTCAGTACTGAGCTTTTCAATTAATGCACAATTTACACAAAGCTAAACTTTTTCTGAAGGATGGTATAATATTAGTATGATCCCTGGATTGGTAAATGAATTTGTCTACCTGTATTAAAAGGAAGATATTACCCTGGCCATGTTCATCTGCCATTTAAAGTCATACTTCAGCACAACATTTTTAAAGGTTAGTAATTAAAAAAAAAAATTGCTTCTTACTTCTTAAGATCCCACATGTGATTTGGACTGATTGTTTGAAGTTCGGGTTAAACATCATCTACTGGTGTCCTCTACACATTGCTTACTCCTAGATGGAAGAAAAACAACATTAAGCCTTGGACATGCAGACTTCTTCCTCTCTTCTCCAGTGACCAAGAGGAAATTACCAGATTCTTTCCCTTTCAGTTTTAGTCAATCATGATCTGGAATTGGAGCTAGCACTAATCATTTGGAATGAGTTTCTTTAAAATTGCATGTGGTTAATATTCATCCTTTTTTGTTGCACCACACAAACCTACTGCATTTAACTACAACACATGGTAAAGCTTCTGAAGTCTTAGTTCTGCCCATGCAGGTAATAAAAAGAACATAGAGCACCTCCTAATAGCTTGCTGAAACATATTGTACTGGACTCATGTGTGCTACCCTAAGCTGTTGTTTAAACATCCCTTTACTACTCTCTAAATAACTGTAGGTGGTGAAATTTCATTACAAGATCCCATGTAGGATATTGTGCAGTTATTAGTAGAACCAGATGGTGAAGTGTAATAATAATGAGACATAATTCCTAAATCTTGAAGGGAATTAGGCTATGGTTTATATTCTTCACATGGTCCACCCTTAATATTCTCTTTCTGATTAAACTAGCAGAAATAAAACAACATTGACGAATAGCATCTGATTTTATCAGAATAAAAATATACAGAGAAATAATAAATAATAAAACTGACTGCAATAAGCCATGTTTTATGAATACTTTATCAAGTTCACAAAACAGCTAAACCACGAGTAATTAAAATGACAGTGGTTCTGTTCACTACTGCACACTAAGTTTGGCTTCCCAGACCTGGGAATTCTGGGAATTGTAGCTCCAACACATCTGGAAGGTAGTAGGTTGGGGATTGAAATGTTAAGGGAACCCAAATAAACTAAATTTTTGCTTAGTGTAATTTATGGAATCCTCAATTGTCATTCTGAAAAATTAGTCTCCAGAGAATTAGCATTTTAAATAGTTTCATTTTTATCTGCAATGTGCTACTCAATAAATATGAACTGCCTTTTTAAAATGTTAACAGCCCTTTCCCTTCCCAAAAGCTATGTATGTATGTGTGTGCATTTTGAGTCACATAACTGGGTTAGAGATTACTCTAATTAAAAAGTAGCATGTGTTTAATTAAATAGATTTTCATTAATTTAAGCTTTACAAGTGTCTGTAACAAGCCTGATTACTTTGTTAGAAACATGCTTAAATGGACTTAATTACATTTTATCAACCAGATTAATATCACTATAACAGTTTAAAAAGACCCAGGTCATGCACACTATAACTATGGCTTGAATTGATTTTAGTGAATCCAGTATTTAGCATACCCCTGCATGCCCTGGATAATAATAATTGCCTGCACTACTGTTTGGTTCCATTTTGTTCTCAGCAATTAAGCTTTTATTTCTTTTTTCAGAAGGAAATAAACAAGAATAAATAATTATGTGGGAGACTTGCAGATCTGCAAATGGGGACTATGATTCTTCATGAAGCTTTGGGATAATCCTCGTGTCTTTTGTGAAATTCAGTGTTTTATTAGGATAAGACCGTAAGCCAAATAGAAGTTAAGGATGCAGAAGGATCAACAGTTGAAGGGAAAGAGATGAGTTAAAGCATGGCAGACACGTGCATAGCACTTCTTAGAAATATCTTTAAACCAGAGACATCAGTGCTGTCGCTTTAAGGCATGCTTGACAGATGCAAACCTCAAATCAGTTTTTTCCCTTCCAGTTCAGAAAGCATGGCTAGTCACATTAACAGAAAACAAATTATGTGGGTTGAATTGAAAGGAATGTTTCCAGTATTTTAAGTTGCCAACACATGGCTCTACTAATATCCTAAAAAGGTGTAGGTTTATTTGATTTATATGCCGCCCTTCTCCCAAGGACTCAGGGCGGCGTACAACATTAAAAGAAACATATAATACAAAAGTTAAGAAGAAATTAAACCGGATATTCCAAACCCAATTAAAATTTACAATGACACTTTTTTAAAAAAAAGAATTAAAATTAACAGTAATCAATAATTTGATTTGTTTTGTTCAGGCCAGGCTGGCTTGTTAGAAAAGCCAATTTTTTAGGGCGCGTCGGAAGGACTGGAGGTCGGGGATTATACGAAGCTCCGGGGGCAGCTCATTCCAGAAGGAAGGCGCTCCCACAGAGAAGGCTCTCCTACTGGGGGTCGCTAGCCAACACTGTCTGGCCGATGGCACTCTGTGGAGGCCAACTCTGTGGGATCGCACTGGACGATGGGAGGCTATCGGTGACAGTAGGTGATGTCGCAGGTACCCTGGGCCTAAGCCATGGAGCGCTTTAAAGGTCATAATTAGTACCTTGAATCGCACCCGGAAGACAACCGGCAACCAGTGCAGGCCGCCTAAAAGGGGTGTAACATGGGAGTACCTGGGTGCCCCCATGACAACCCGTGCAGCCGCATTCTGAACCAGTTGAAGCTTCCGGGTGCTCTTCAAGGGCAGCCCCATGTAGAGAGCGTTACAGTAGTCCAGGCGAGAAAGGACGAGGGCATGAGTGACTGTGCACAGAGCATCCCGATCCAGAAAGGGGCGCAACTGACATACCAGGCGAAAACTCTCACATGTTCTTTAGAATCTGCTTCTTTGCTTCAGTTGTTAAAAAAAAGTCACTATTCATGAAATGAACCTTCAGTACTCTTTAAGTAGTGGCCCCTAACTGAATTTTTGGCTGCTGAAAAAGTTCCTCCAAATGAAATTTGTCATTGAATGCATGCTGTTTATAATGATGACTGCATTGACTGTACAGTGTATTGCTGGCCCAAAGAATGCAACCAAAAGAAGAACAGTTTCATGTGATTAAGGGGGGAAAAAAGGAAACAACCTGTGATATTAACCATTACATTTCATATAACTAAGTCTGATTAAGGATATTCAACATATCACTCAACGGGAAATTACTGTCCAGCTTGACATTTCACAGAAAAGTATGAGTCACAAAACGGACATGTTTCAGTTAGAAAGTTACTAACAAAATGTGTTCTTGGCAATGCCAACAGTAGAGATAAAAGTTTCAAAAATTGAAATTTGCCAGCAATTACTGTCATGCTGTGATAAGAAAGGTGAAGAATTGCTTAAAAGTACTGTGATAGCCATAAAACACAGGCTCATTATTATGACCCAGAAATGAAACTTCAGCCCATGGAATTATCATCACAAAGCTTTACCTGGAGGTGGAGGTGTGGAAATTAAAACCCAGGAAAATTCATGGTCATAGTCCTTTGGGGATGCAGATGTATAATTCACATGGATTTTCTTGAACCTAACTCCACTTATCAACTCATCGCTGTACTGCAACACACAAAACTTTGGTACAATTGAAAAGAACTCAATTTTGGAAGTATAAGGAGGAAAAGCTTTTCAAATATGAGAGACCGCCTTCTGCCGATTACCTTCCTCCGACCGATAAGATCGCACAGACTGGGCCTCCTCCGAATCCCATCCGCCAGTCAATGCCGACTGGCGATTACATGGAGGAGAGCCTTTTCTGTTGCAGCTCCGACCCTGTGGAACGACCTCCCCGTCGAGATACGTACCCTCACCACCGTCCAGGCCTTCCGCACAGCCCTCAAGACCTGGCTATCCCAACAGGCCTGGGGATAAGCTCCTAATTTGCCCCACCCGAGTGTTGAGTGTTGAATGCAAGTTGTGTTTTTATTATTTTACTTTGTTCACATACTGTTTATTTTTGAATTGCACCCCCTTCCTAATGATTGTAAGCCGCCCTGAGTCCCCTCAGGGAAAAGGGCGGCCTATAAATCCTAATAAACAAACAAACAAACAAACAATAATTCTAGGTCTCATACTTTAACCAATCACCCAAAAGGCCATTTCAGTTGCCGAGAGGATCTCATTGTGTTATCCCATCCACCAAATAGCTCAGACGTGGCATGATGCAACTTCTACGTTTCCCAAAATTGAAGGAATACCTTTGCAAACATCAGCTCAAAGGAAGAGGTGGAAAAGACCATTAAGACCTAGTTGAAGAAAGTTGTTTTGTTATAGTTTCAAGAACATTGTCCATTGTTGGCAGAATCAAGTAGAGAATGGAGATGATTGTAAATATTGGCAACAAGAAAGCTCGTTCCAAGGATTATTTTCTTGTTTCATTTATACAAGTATTTCCATTTAAACTAAGGTTATGGAGCTGGAGTCATTACTTTCCATTCAATCTTTACTTACTTACTCACAAGGTTGTGGAACTTAAAGAATTGCTGCAAATAAATGGTGCTAGTTTTTTGGTATTTTGGAGCATGGTGGTTATAAATTAATTATCGTTTTATTAAAACATGCTTTTAGGCAGGGAAACTGTTGATCATCAAGAGTGATGTTTGAAGGCATGCAGGTTTTGCCAGCACCACATTGATCATCTATGCCTGTAAAACGTCTGGATCATAATAAACAGTTGCAACTTTTCAAAAATTTACTTTCCTCCAATAACTGCCAGTACTTACTCTGTGCCCTGTATTTTGTTAGGAATGGAGCTCCATGAAGAACTACACAATTTAGGAACAAAGGAAGGCTTGAAAGGAAGGAAACTCAGCAAAGCAATTGAGAGTTTTGCGTGGAATATCACCGTGCTGAAGGTAAATGTAAAATGAACTGTTTTTCTTCTGTAAAAAGTCTGTTTTGGCTATGTGAGATACTGACACAGTATTTTTTTTCCCTCCCCGCAAACAAATCAGGAGTATTGAGCGGATAACAAGAACATATTTACAGATAACAACCTACTAAAGTAATTCTTAGTCGAATAAAAAAATTTATTGACTTGGGTATCGTACAGTTCAAACCAGAATCAGTTGTTTTGCTTCTATGGATACCCAAGGAGTAGGGCTTCTGTTTTTTATGCAACAAAATTACTTGAGAGACTCTCTTCCTGTCCGAGGTCTACCACGCAGAACCTTGGAAATGATATTCTTTGTTGCTAAAGACATCCCCAGTGCTTTCATGCCACCACTAGCAATCTATCTATGGCTCACACAAGCAGACGAAAACTGCTTGTTTGTAATTGTCAAAAGCAGCTTCTTTGAGGAATGTGTTATTCAGGGGTGTTTCTCCTCTTCTTTGCCTTTCTATATCTGTCAGGCACTTCTGAGTAAGCATTGCTCTGTGGTGTTCTTTCCAGAAAAGAAAGCTTGATTGGGACTATCAGGACCAGTGGTGGGTTCCTACCGGTTCAGTTCAACCGAACGGGAGTGTTTTGGCGGCTTGGGTCACTGGAATCAGCAGGGACCCAGGCCTGCCGCGCCACTGAACCGGTTTGCTGCCATCTTGTTTTTTTGCTTCTGCACATGTGCAGAGCAATTTTTATTGCACTGTGCATGTGTGTGTAGCACGCATCAAGCATGTGCACTGCGCCCAGGAACAAACCGGCAGTAGTGACTTCCGGAACCCACCTGTGATCAGGACATGTAATGTCCATGCATTTTGTGACATCACCTGCTAAAGTTTTGCTCTTAGAAAATAGCAGAGAGACCGCCTCTTCGAAGCCATTTATTTTGGTTCCCCCGTTTGGTGCGCAACCAATAGGGAGCCACAGCAAATATATTATTTCAACCCGTGTAGACTTCGGATGTAACAGTATTATCACGTCACGGAATGCAGATGGATTCACTAAATCTAAAATATTGTGAGAGAGAAAAAGGAACTTTATTGCCAAGGCAATTGCATTCTGCATCACTCCACTATCCAGTAAAAAAAGGAATACATTCCTGTCATCGTTGGTATGTTTCTGAACTCCCCTCCAGGGAGGGGAGGAGCACTTTCAGATAAGACAAAAATGTTTATACAGCTCACTTTTTCTATTTGGTTCTTACTATTATTAATTACTTTGCTGAGTGTGGACAAAATTACTTGCTTGGATTGTGAGTTATTGCCCAAGTCTGTAACTAATTACAGGTCAAAGTATCCAGTTTTTAAAATTTAACTAGTTTTGTGGTTTTTACTCTCTATTACAATTGGAAAAAAACACTGCTGTTGTAGATGATTTCTGTGCTCTTGTCTAGCATTCATTGGAGAGAATGGAGCCCCAAATGGCAATATGTTTTCCTAATATCCAAGCGAGCGTCAGATTTTATGAGGAAAACACATTTCTGTTTTTGATCATACAGTATACAGATTGTTTCCTTTAAATATCCAGTTACCTCTGTGGAGTGATATGCTTTCTGAGGAGAAAAAAAAATCAAATTTGTTTCAGAGTAAGTATGCATACGATTGCACCATAATTAGTTATTGTTTTCCCCATTCATCTTCTGGATTCAAAACAGTTTCTAGCGGGGGGGGGGGGGATTAGGAAATGACTTTTCTTGGGAATGCAAAAGCCAGTATGAATGCTTCCAGATGGGGAAATGTTTTCAAAGAACCACTTGCTCATCTTGATAGCTTCTGGGAGCTGTATACTGGGAAAGGAGGGATAAATGCAGAGGTGGGTTCCTACCAGTTCGCACCTATTCGGTAGAACCAGTTCGTCAAATCTACCGAACCGGTTAGAAGAGGTTCCACCAGTGGACCCGGAAAGCAGGCCACACCTACAGAAGAGCTTCCAAAATTGTTTGAAACCCACCACTGGTCCTTGGATATGATTATTCTACACTATCATGCTCATATTTATAAAACTCAGTGCCTCTGTGAAAGGTAAGGATGACTACTGCGTTTGTGGTGCAATCAGAACATTGCGTGAGTTGAAGTTGTTTTAACGCAAACCAAAGATGCCTTTTAAAAAAGAAGTTTACATCCTATTCTTATGCATGCCAGGGCTGTGTGTGAGGTAATTTAAGGTGATTCTGACAAGTGTCGTCGGCATCTTCATATCCGGTCACATGGGTGGCAAGCCACTCCCATCCGGTCACATGGGCGGCAAGCCACTCCCACAAAGGAGGCCACACCCACAGAGTAGGTTCGAACAATTTTTGAAACCCTCCACTGGACTAGTCTTAATGTGACAGTTGTCATGATTTCCATTTGGTGGACAATATCTTCTCATTCACATTTAAAACCAGTTTAGTAAAGTATTCCATTAGTCTGACTACTTTTCAGAAATAAGAAATGTCAGAATCTTTCGGTGATTACCACTGAGAATCATGGACTCAGCAAGTAACAAACTGCTTATTCGTTGCATTAGGCATATTTTCTTAAAAAATTGCAGAGGTCTATTTCAAGCCGCACCTGCACCACATTGCTTATTAGCGTCCCTTTGAACAAGGTCATAGTTTCCAAGATGACAAGTGAATTTTGGACAAAGAACTTGAAAGGGGAACAGACATGTGCCCTTAAGTTTGTTTTATCCTGCCCTGAGGCTAAGTTCAAATCTCTTCTACAAATATTCACGATCAGGCCAAGCTAAGAATAATCCTTCCTCTGGTGACCCAATCAGAATGGAGAGAAGGAGTAAGAAAAAAGAGAGAATGGAATCTTGAAAGTGTAAGAGGTGAGAGAAAGCAAGTTTTTGCTAATGGTTAGCTTTAGTTCCTTGTAGATTATCCTGGACAGATTTAAGATTTAGTTTATTTGTATGCCGCCCTTCTCCGGGAGGGACTCAAGGCGGCGAACAACTCAAAAGGGGAAAGGGGATACAAACACAATACACGTAATTAAAATACACAACGTTGCCTTCAACAAAAAATAAGGTCCAAGCTGTCTGCAAATTTAAAAATTATGGAATATGTCCTTCCTTTTCTTACTATATACCAGGCCAATAAATGAGGAAAAAACCACCTTCTATTTTAAATTAATGAAGAGATAGAGAGGGCTCCCTCATCTCAGAGACCTCAAATATAAGAGAAGAAATACATTTCCCCCTTATCATGGAGAAGAATATCCATTTTCAGATATCTATCCAGATAGATTTTCTCTCAAGGAAAAGAAGCTCATTGTGCTTTGATGCTAACAACCACAACCACCAAAAATTGAGGAGGGGACTTTGCAATTCCCCATTTGGCTTGACTCTTGCAAAAATCCAGTACATATGGTATTAATGGGGAACTCTCTGGGAGAGAGTTCCCCATTAATACACACACTGGGGGACACACACTGGGGGACTCTCAATATTCTAGTAACATGGACCTTTAGTGAATCACAATAATTCATGAGATAACTTTTGCTGGGCACAGGGGGGGAAAAAATCCATACCTTGGATTTCAACTGCCTAATATAAGAATTAGCAAGTCAATTACTATCACTGTGTAAAGTAGTACATTGTGTTTTATTGTAAGCGTTAAGTACAGCCTAACAGGATATTCCCTTAGATTTACAAACGTAATATTGATTTTCCGTGTTGTTTATGATAAAGAAGGCTTGCTGAGGTATCTACCTTGGGGAGATAAAGTAAAACCTATTTGTTTTCTTCGCTTCAGAAAGAAAAAATTCAAACCCTCAAGACAATCATTGACTTCATTTATTTCATACTCAACACAAACCTGTAGCAGAGTTTTTCTTGCGAGAATAAAAGGTCACATCCGATAATGAACTTTGAATTATTTATCATAACCAGACACATCCTAACAAAAAGTTGATTGCATATGTACAAAAAAGGGGTTGATCCCTCCCCTGCAGTAAGAGCTGATTTGCAACTGTTTACAGAAATATTGCTTCCATTTGGAAAGCTGGGATTAGTCCAAGAGTAATAAACTGTTTAATAGACTGGTTAAAAAGGTAAACTGATTTAATCTTATTGTATTATAAAGGAATGAACAGAATCCCAGCAGTTTTGTCCGGATTGGATGGCGTTGGAAGGACAGGCTGTCACGCATCCATTCCCCATCCCATGATCCAAAGCTACATATCCTATCACCTTTTTGGTGACTTCCAGAGCAGGCTACAGGAAATTGAGCTAAAATGTTAGCTTTATTTTGCATGTTGAACTGGTGGCCGCGATGTCTCTGCAGCTCCCCAGAATGGGACATTTTTCACGCGGGGTTAAAGAGCAAAAGAATCTATTCCTGCACTGGAACAGATTTTAACTATGGCCCTTGACAAACATAGATAGTTAATAGATTATATTACATATCTTTTTGTTGACAGGTTTACAAACATCTTCATGAGTGCTTCATTTTGTTTGTTCACAGCAGCAGGCTATCATTTACAAAGCTAAAAATAAGCATATGGTTTTATTAATGTGCAAGACAGTGTTCTCAACGGTCTTTGAGTTGATTATTTTCTAGCTGCGGGAAATTGTGGATTAATTCCTCACAATTATTTCAAGGTAGTATCGGTTTCCTCAAGGCGGTAGTTAATAAACCTGAGTCATTCCGCCTCCCCCCCACAAGGTCTCCAGGCTTCCAGTGCCCGTTATTGTATTAGAAAGCAGGTGTCGCTTCTGCTTCGAATAACGTCAGTCCATCAAACTTTATTGCATATCACTGACCCAGGCTTCAAAGGAAAACTTATGAGCATAGTAGAAATTACAATGCAACTTGCATAATGAAAAAGTTCAGTAGTTGTGCACAGCCTATTTTGCTTTTGACAGTTCGAAGCTACAAATACAGAATTTGCAACTGCAACATTTATCCTGGGACCTTTATTTGCCAAGGTGGCGCAGTGGTTAAATGCAGCACTGCAGGCTACTGCTAGATCAGCAGTTCAGCGGTTCAAATCTCACCGGCTCAGGGTTGACTCAGCCTTCCATCCTTCCGAGGTGGGTAAAATGAGGACCCAGATTGTTGGGGGCAATATGCTGACTCTCTGTAAACCGCTTAGAGAGGGCTGAAAGCCCTATGAAGCGGTATATAAGTCTACTGCTATTGCTAAAGAAGTTCCATATGGAATTCTTTCCAAACTAGAGCTAAGGTTGTTAGGTAGATCATTGTGGATGTCTTGTACAAAAGGACAAGATCTCATGCTTCAGTGCTCCCATCCTAGCAGGGACAAAGCATATCAGGAGAGGGGTTTTTGTGGTTTCTGCTCTTCAGCACCACTGATGGTAAATTATTAGGATTTCAGTAGCATACAGATAATCCTTGAGTAACGACTGTAGTCAATTTCAATCATAAATCATGACGATTGTAAAGCAGGTCATCACTTGAGTAGACATGATTTTTCTTTGGTGGTGGTTGTTAAAGCAAATGCAGCTGTGGTGGGTTTCAAAAATTGTTGGAACCTACTCTGTGGGTGTGGCCTCCTTTGTGGGAGTGGCTTGCCGCCCATGTGACCAGATGGGAGTGGCTTGCCACCCATGTGACCGGATATGAAGATGCTGACGACACTTGTCAGAACCACCTTAAATTACCTCACACGCAGCACTGGCATGCATAAGAATATGATGTAAACTTGTTTTTTTAAAAGGCATCTTTGGTTTGCGTTAAAACAACTTCAACACACGGAATGTTCTGATTGCACCACAAACGCAGTAGTCATCCTTACCTTTCACAGAGGCACTGAGTTTTATAAATATGAGCATGATAGTGTAGAATAATCATATCCAAGGACCAGTGGTGGGTTTCAAAAATTTTTGGAACCTCTTCTGTAGGTGTGGCCTGCTTTCCGGGTCCACTGGTGGAACCTCTTCTAACCGGTTCGGTAGATTTGATGAACCGGTTCTACCGGATAGGTGCGAACTAGTAGGAACCCACCTCTGAAATACAGTGATTGTAAAGCCAATCCACAGTCATTAATCAAAGTCAATGAGAAGCTCAGTGGCTGACATGCTTAGGATGCTGGGTTGAAGCTTTGCAAGCCTGCATTTGAGACCCAAGTGCTGCTGCATGGGGGTGGTGGAGGGGGGTGAGTTCCCATCATTCGCTCCTTGATAGGGACATGAAAGGAGCCCCCCCCCTTTCATGTCATTTTATGCTATTTTTTAGAGAGGCAAACCAATAGTAGCAAATAACCTTATGTTATCTTACACAACATCGAAGGTCACACTGAATTCTATACTTTAGGAAGAAGCACGTGACTTTATAGGCGATTAGACGAACCTTGTTAGCCGCAACAATTTTTAAAGAAGAACTTTGACCCCAAAACTTTTAGAAGGATAATTTGTCAAGTGAGTGTTTTTAGTAAAAATAAACAGTTTTTCCTTTCCCTTCCTATCATTTTTATCTTGTCTCATTCTTTTTAGATTATAAGCCTGAGAATAAGCCACCATGAGAATTTTTTTTTTGAGCGAAGTGTAGGAAAAAGAGTCCGAGAATAAACAGGAAATTAAAAAGAATCGAGCCTCAGAAAGGTGTCTGGAGAAAAAACAAAAGTTTGAAAGATGAGGAGAAGAGATCCATGCTGCAATAGACAGAGCAGCCTTTTTTTTTGAAATATACTTTTTTATTTTCCATTTTCATAACATACAATCACAGGTATACTATTACATAGCCAATATCCTATTGTATTAAGTAGTAATTACATCAGTTCCTCTTGCCATCAACTCCCAGAAAGATAAAAACCCATTATTAGCTCTTCTGCTCTCCATACACCTCTTTCTTCTACCTCTCTCCTACCTCCTTTCTTCCCTCCATCATCCTTTTCTACTCTACTTCCCCTTCCTTTCTCCTCCACTCTCTTCATTCCACTCCTCCTTATCCTCCTCATCTTCCACCCTTACCCTCTCTCCTATCCCTCTCTTCCTATCTTTCTTCTCTCCTCTGTTTCCCACTCTTCCTCTTATTGGTGTATTTCAGCTTCTGAGCAAACTCCATTCTATGTTGATGGTATTTATGCTTCCATATCAATATACTTAATATATCTTAGTTTTAAAGAAAAAATAAGAGAAGACAGTATACATGTGCAATCATATTACATTAAAATCTAACACCCCTCGTCAAGCCTAATATACATCCCTCCCTCCCCCCCCCCCAGCCTTCCCTCCCCCAACTTCCCAGAACCCATACACGGTATAAATCTTTAACAAAAACAGTCTAAAATATATTGGAAAAACGAATAGAAAATTGATAACATCTTTACATTGAACTTAGCTCCTCCTTGCTAGGCTAACTTTAAACAATTTATATCATTCCTGATCTTAATCATAAGCTATCTGGAATTTCTTAGTCCCATATTTATTTTGTATATAATCAATCCATTTTTTCCAGTCTCGTTTATATCTCTCGTTTGAGTGGTCCTTAAGATATGCAAATATTTTAGCCATCTCGGCTAAATTTGTGACTTTCAATGTCCATTCTTGAACTGTAGGCAAATCTTCCTTCTTCCAGTATTGCGCCACCAACAATTTAGCTGTACTTATTAAGTGCGAAATCAAATTAATCTCTACAGCTGTACAATCAGTAATTATACCTAACAAAAATAACTGAGGGGTAAACTTTATCCTTTTTTTAAGAACATTTTACATAATCCACCATATTTTTATCCAAAATGCCTTAACCTTTTTGCAAGTCCACCATATATGAAAATATGTAGCGTCGAGAGAATCACATCTCCAGCATTTGGGTTGTAAGTTTGGATACAGACAGAGCAGCCTTGAATCCATAATTGCTATGTAAAAGATGGGATTGAGATTGATCCGCACAGACCAGCCATCCTGAGTTGAACACTGAAGTAACACAAGGCAAAAAGAAAAATGAATACATCTTTTAATTCCTCAAAATAATAAATCTTTAAATTCCTCAGTTTTATAGCTTAAAACAAATTATGTCATGGGTCTGTAACCTTTCTGCCTTCAAGGATTATGTTAAGGGCTTGCCATGCAAATTGTCAGGGGCTCAGCAAAAATAAATATAATTTCATTTTCATTAAAACTAAATTAACCCAAGTATATATTAAAACGTTTCTTCACTCCATGTTAAACAATTAGCTACTTCTGGCACTAAAAATTATATCAGGAACAAGCTTTGGCCCAGCTCTGATGGAAAAGAATAGAGATTGTGTTTTTATGGGGTATAAAGAAGCCAAATTAAGAGGATTTCTTGGTTCCCTACAGCTAAAACTTAAGAAGCTTAAGAAACAGCCACGACATTTCTTCTGTTCTCATAATTAAATAAAATTATTTGCTGCTAGAAATGTATTTATTTATTTGTATCCCACCTTTATTATTTTTAAAAAAACAGCTGAAGGTGGCAAACATATCAAGGAAAACTTCCTCCTCCTATTTTTCCCACAACATCAACTGTAAGGGCTGAGTGACAGAGTACAGAGAAATGTAGTAGACTTTTTTCTCTGCTAGTATACTTTTATTTCATCGCTTTGTTGCTGATTTATCTTATTTCTGGGAAGATGTGTATCTTCTATTACTCCTCTTACATAGATTGATTACGTTTAAACCACCATAATGAGAGATGTATTTATGTGAGACCCTGGAAGCAACAGATGTTGAAATCCATAGGATATAATTTCCTAGTGAATATGCTAAGTATCGGAATGCAGATTGCATCGGCTGAAGAATGCAATTTTTAAGAAGTTTCGTCCCGCTTTGTCTTGGCTTATCTTTCTCTTTCTCTCTTTCTCTCTTTCACTTTTTTTTTTACCTATTACTTCTCTTTACTTCCCTTACTTTCCTCTTTCAAATTGTGTATTGTTTTTATTCTTTAAAACAATATTTTTGCTATTTTGAGGGCATTATAGAGCTGCTACTTTTTTTTCTTACGTTTCAACAAATGTAGCCTCTGCAAGGAGGGCCTGTTGACCCTTGTCTGGGCTTTGAAGCTAAGCAGAGTTGGGTTGATAATTGCTTAAATCAGGGGTTTCAAACTCGTGGACTGTAGGCTGGATGCGTCATGTGCTGGCCATGCCCACCCCCATTTTAGCAAAGGGGGAAAAGTCACAATATATTGATGAAAGAAATGTCCTTCTGGGCTCGGCTCCAAGTGGGGGAAAAGACTGGAGACATGGAGGCTGCTTGGAAAGATGGTTTATTGGTGGACAGGACCACATGGCTTGAGCCCTGAACAGAAAAGGTGATCACATGCTTCAATGTTGGTGGAGAAGAAGAGAAGGGCTGAGGAAGGGGCTTGCTAGGCTTTTTATAACCTGTTCAGTCCCACCTCTCTGTTTCCTGTTCCTGTGTAAGAAATGTATTCTGATTGGTTGTCAGACTCCCATGGGGCCATGCAGGGGCAACTCTCTACGCTGCGTTTTGAATCCAGGTATGGATATGAGTTCTCAGATGCCATGTGGTCAGTTGGGTAAAATTCCTTAATCCCATCCCCTTGGAGTTGAAGTGGAGAAGTCTTTATTATGTAAAAGGGACTAGCTTGGCCTTCTTAATGGCCCATTGGCAAAGTGGGGATGGGCAGGAAGCTACAGGCAGCTATTCTGTCTTTTAAAACACGTTTCTTTCTTTTCACATCCAGAGAAATATTCTGCCTTTTCAATATTTCCTAGGATATTTCATTTTTCTGGGAGAGGGCTGGGTGATAACTTCCTACAACATCATGTGATGACAATGTGACACCGCGACTTTGACACCCCTGGCTTAGATGAGGAGCCACCAGAAATCCCAGGGCTGTAGACTAGATGGGGAAAACATTCCCTAAAGAAGGCCGTGGCAATTCCTCATTTCCTGTTGACAAGAAAACTGCCAAGATGTGTCTGTGTACTGTATCCACTATAACGTATGCTTGATCAGCAGCAGATTTTACTTTTTACAATAGTAACCATGCTTCCCACTCTTCTAAAGCAGGGGTCTCCAACCTTGCCAACTTTAAGACTTGTGGACTTCAACACCCAGAGTTCCTCAGCCAGCAAAGCTGGCTGAGGAACTCTGGGAGTTGTAGTCCACAAGTCTTAAAGCTGCCAAGGTTAGAGACCCCTGTTCTAAAGGAACATGTCCTTTTACCAAGAAAGCGCCTTTCATTTTTTCTTTTGGTAACAAGGTTTTTAGCCTCACATTTCAAATCCCTTGGCTGATTTTGTACACATTATTCTTGGTTTGGTGTGTATTTTGTTCCATGCAGCAAAATGTTTTGGGCTAGTGTCCCTCCCCCCCCCAACCTTATTTACCTGTCCTCATACTGACAGATTCTGTTAGCTTTAACTTTGCTCTCACTCTCAAGATCTCATCAATCATTCCTCCAGGGAACCTGTCCAGGTGCTATCCGTCATCACTGGATTTAATTAAACCAGAGCCTGCCACATTTTTCATTTTTAATCTCTGATCCCGGATAAACCCTTCATTTTAGATGGCTTGTTATCATTACCAGACCCTCGGAGGTGCTCAACTGTTGTGGCTTATGGGACTCACCCTGGCTGTGGATTTCCCCATTTGAAAATGGGCACAGCGAAATATTTGTGTAGGTAGCAGTGGTGGGTTTCAAAAATTGTTGGAACCTACTCTGTGGGTGTGGCCTCCTTTGTGGGAGTGGCTTGCTGCCCATGTGACCAGATGGGAGTGGCTTGCTGCCCATGTGACTGGATATGAAGATGCCGACGACACTTGTCAGAACCACCTTAAATTCCCTCACACACAGCACTGGCATGCATAAGAATATGATGTAAACTTGTTTTTTAAAAGGCACCTTTGGTTTGCGTTAAAACAACTTCAACACACGCAATGTTCTGATTGCGCCACAAACGCAGTAGTCATCCTTACCTTTCACAGAGGCCCTGAGTTTTATAAATATGAGCAAGATAGTGTAGAATAATCATATCCAAGGACCAGTGGTGGGTTTCAAAATTTTTTGGAGCCTCTTCTGTAGGTGTGGCCTGCTTTCTGGGTCCACTGGTGGAACCTCTTCTAACCGGTTCGGTAGATTTGACAAACCTATTCTACCGAATAGGTGCGAACTGGTAGGAACCCACCTCTGGTAGGTAGGAATTGTGAAAGCAAAGCGGCTCAGGACAGAAAAGCTGTTTGTTCTGCAGCTGCTATTTCTACAGGCACTGCTAGGCAGGCTTCTTCACTGAGCTCTTAAGGTGTTGAAGAGGATTTGCACAACAGTCGGAAGAGCCGAACTGCTCAAAGGATTACAGCGCTCTCAACATGAATTAGAATTTGCAATAAAAACAATGCACAAATCTCCAATGAACTGAGCTTGTATCCTTGACAACTTAAAACTACCTTTAAATTAGGCCACGTGCGCTGGGAAAGACAGGGTGGAGCGCAGAGCAGCGGAACCTCGCTTCATTCCCTTTTCTAATTGGTGCCTCTTGGTAGGTAAAGCTGACACCATTTACATCAAAACAAAAGAGGCCTAGAAACCTTGCTCTCAGGAAGAACTGATCTAACCCACCAGAGGTGGGTTCCTACCAGTTCGCACCTATTTGGTAGAACCAGTTCGTCAAATCTACCGAACCGGTTAGAAAAGGTTCCAACAGTGGACCCGGAAAGCAGGCCACACCTACAGAAGAGGTTCCAAACTTTTTTGAAACCCACCACTGGTCCTTGGATATGATTATTCTACACTATCATGCTCATATTTATAAAACTCAGTGCCTCTGTGACAGGTAAGGATGACTACTGCGTTTGTGGCGCAATCAGAACATTGCATGTGTTGAAGTTGTTTTAACGCAAACCAAAGATGCCTTTTAAAAAACAAATTTACATCATATTCTTATGCATGCCAGTGCTGTGTGTGAGGTAATTTACGCTGGTTCTGACAAGTGTCGTCGGCATCTTCATATCCGGTCACATGGGCGGCAAGCCACTCCCATCCGGTCACATGGGCAGCAAGCCACTCCCACAAAGGAGGCCACACCCACAGTAGGTTCGAACAATTTTTGAAACCCACCACTGTAACCCACTCACTAGTCTCTTCTCCTGTTGAAGTTTACCATGTTGTCGTTTAATAGAAGACAGTCATAGCGGTGGATAGGTAGCAGCCAGAAAGCACAGAAACAGAATGATGGATGCTTTTAGTAAATGTTATTTGCTCAAAAATGATCAGATTGTAGGAAATGTCTCTGGGTTTTACTTAGTTTCTATTTGCTTCACACAAGAAGTAAATGCCAACCTTAACCAGGAGAAAATTGTAGTTTATCAGAATGGGATTGTATTTTCCCAGCTTGATGTCATCCAGATAATAAGGGAGAGATGGCAGTTGTTTATCAGTGGTGGGTTTCAAAAATTGTTCGAACCTACTCTGTGGGTGTGGCTTCCTTTGTGGGAGTGGCTTGCCACCCATGTGACTGGATGGGAGTGGCTTGCCACCCATGTGACCGGATATGAAGATGCTGATGACACTTGTCAGAACCACCTTAAATTACCTCACACACAGCCCTGGCATGCATAAGAATATGATGTAAACTTGTTTTTCAAAAGGCACCTTTGGTTTGCGTTAAAACAACTTCAACACACGCAATGTTCTGATTGCACCACAAACGCAGTAGTCATCCTTACCTTTCACAGACGGCTGAGAGAGGATTGAACCAAGAACTTATTTCTATCATAAATTTTGCTCTTAAATGGAAAAGGATCCAGAGTTCAATGTTCACTCCTTGTTTGAAGGGGGACAGCCCCACACACCCTTGAGATCATGAGTTTCAGCAACATCTCTGGATGGGATGATTTTTATGACCCAGATGAACCTAGAAATGTAAGCAACCAATTCTCTTCCCCCCCCCCCCCAATTTCAGAGTTGTAATTTCCCTCCTTCTCCCCATGTGTATCTCCCAGATTGCCTGTAATGCTATACCTGAAGGAACCCAGGCAGCAAAAAATATCAAATATGTTCTAGGATCCAGGTGCAACCATCTGAAAAATTTGTACAGAGCTTGGTGCTCTTCTCTGATTCTCCTGCTTTCAATATTTACCTCAGCCAGGATAAGCCATGTTTTATTGACACTGTAGCCTTCGCAATATGAGATAATATTACAATAGGAATATTGCAAAAATTGAAAGATCAGTAATATCAGTCTTCTGTGTGGTGTTGTAACGTAATATATGTGACTTCCCATTTGGACTACTGCAATACTCTTTACCAGAAGTAAAGGCAGGATTTGGAAGAGGCAGAGGAACTAGAGATCAAATTGCCAATATACGCTGGATTTTAGGTTTTAGGTTTTAGGTTTATTAGCATTTATAGGCCGCCCTTTTCCCTGAGGGGACTCAGGGCGGCTCACACAAAACCAGGAAGGGGGGAATGCAACATTAAGATAACAACATATAATAAAATAATAAACAACATACATTCATCATTCGGGCGGGGTAACGATCCTTATCCCCAGGCCTGACGGGCGAGCCAGTTCTTCAAGGCTATGCGGAAGGCTTGGACGGTGGAGAGGGTACGAATCTCCACGGGGAGCTCGTTCCAAAGGGTCGGGGCTACTGCTGAGAAGGCCCTCCTCCTTGTAGTTGCCAGCCGACACTGGCTGGCCGATGGAATGCGGAGGAGGCCTAGTCTATGGGATCTTATAGGTCGCAGGGAGGTAATTGGCAGAAGGCGGTCTCTCAAGTATCCAGATCCACTGCCATGTAGGGCTTTATGGGTGATTAATAGCACCTTGAAGCGCATCCGGAGATCGACAGGTAGCCAGCGCAGCTCGCGGAGGAGAGGTGTTATGCGGGTGAATCGAGGTGCACCCGCAATCACTCGCGCGGCTGCGTTCTGCACTAGCTGAAGGATGATGGAGAAAGCTTGGGGGGTTCCAGAAAAACATCTCCTCCTGCTTCATTGACTATGCTAAAGCCTTTGATTGTGTAGATCACAACAACTTGTGGCAAGTTTTTAAAGAGATGTGAGTACCAGACCATCTTATTTGTCTCTTGAGATACCTATATGCGGGGCAAGAAGCAACAGTGAGAACTGGACACGGAACCACTGATTGGTTCAAAATTAAGGAAGGAGTTTGGCAAGGCTGTATACTGTTGCCCTGCCTATTTAACTTATATGCAGAGCACATCATGAAAAAGTCAGATGAATCACAAGTTGGAATTAAGATTGCCAGGAGAAATATCAACAACCTCAGAAATGCAGATGATACCACTCTAATGGCAGAAAGTGAAGAGGAACTAAAGAGCCTCTTGATGTGATGTGCGAAGGAGAGTCCTTTGGACTGCAAGGCGATCAAACCGGTCAGTCCTAGAGGAGATCAACCCTGACTTCTCTTTAGAAGGCCAAATCCTGAAGACGAAACTCAAATACTTTGGCCACCTAATGAGAAGGAAGGACTCACTGGAGAAGAGCCTCATGCTGGGAACAATTGAGGGCAAAAGAAGAAGGGAATGAGATGGCTAGATGGAGTCACCGAAGCAGTAGGGGTGAGCTTAAATGGACTCCGGGGAATGATATAGGACAGGAAGGCCTGGAGGAACATTGTCCATGGGGTCGTGATAGGCCGGACACAACTTTGCGACTAACAACAACAATACTCGACACAGGCTGCCCTAGAACATCTGGAAGCTTCAGCTGGTACAAAATGCAGCAGTGCAAACTGTAAATGGTATCAGCTATTCGGCACATGGAACAATACTGCTTCAGGGGTTGTCCCCTTTAAAGCCCTTCATGGTTTGGGACTCAATTACCCGAGAGACCATTTTCTTCCAGTTACTTTTACCCATCCAATCCACCCGCCAGGAGATGTGTCTTCTCTGCTGTAGCCCCTCTGCTCTGGACCATTTTCTCTCCAGAGATTAAGATGACCCCAACCCTGCTGTCCTTTTAGACCTGTCCATGTGTTTAGGTCTGGGGTGTTCTTAGTTATGTTGATTCCAAATGGATTATAGTAGCTTTTGGTTGTTAATTGTGTTTAATTTCTTTTTTTTTTGTATTGCTTAACTGTTTCAATTGTTTTTATACTTGTTTGCCACCTAGAGTCACTGGTTTGAGATGGGCAGCTATACAAATTAATTGGATGGATGGATGGATGGATGGATGGATGGAATGAAATAGTCATACCTAGTAGGCTCCAATATGACAGGATTCCCCCATCCTCCTTTTAATTTTTTTTCTACATGTTGATTGTACTTCAAGGTACTAATTATGACCTTTAAAGCGCTCCATGGCTTAGGCCCAGGGTACCTGCGAGACCACCTACTGCCACCAATAGCCTCCCACCGTCCAGTGCGATCCCACAGAGTCGGCCTCCTCAGGGTGCCGTCGGCCAGACAGTGTCGGCTGGTGACCCCCAGGGGGAGAGCCTTCTCCGTGGGAGCGCCTTCCCTCTGGAATGAGCTGCCCCCGGAGCTTCGTATAATCCCCGACCTCCGGTCCTTCCGACGTGCCCTAAAAAGTTGGCTTTTCCAGCAAGCCAGCCTGGCCTGAACAAAACAAAATAAATTATTGATCACTGTTAATTTTAATTTTAATTTTTTTTAAAAAAAAAATGTCATTGTCAATTTTAATTGGGTTTGGGATATTCTATTTAATTTTTTTTTTTAACTTTCGTATTATGTGTTTCTTTTAATGTTGTATTCCGCCCTGAGTCCTTGGGAGAAGGGCGGCATATAAATCTAATAAACCTAAACCTAAACTTACAAATGATGACCTTGGCACAGCCTTCATATAGTCAGATTGGATTGCCATATAACCATGTATTTATTAGGGGGGAAAAACCCGGAATTTACTCAACAACAAGGGTGTGAAAGTTTTCTACATTACCAGGTCCATTTATCCCCGTGTGCTCCAGAGAAAGTCCCGTGAAAGTAAAGAAGAAAGCATTTCGTGAAGACGCTTATGGAATACACTCTGCATTCAGATAAGCTCTTTAATATTCTACTGGGAGGCCTGATTAATAGCGCCCAGGCTTACATGGCATCTCACCAAAAGCTGACCTGACCTTTCCTGTGTTGATTTGATATTTATTTCTAGAGTCAGTGATAACAGTAGTAACAGGAGGAAGTAAGCAGCAATGTTAGAAGACAAAAAGATAGAAATATGCTTTTTCCTCTTCTTCGTTCCAAAGCCTATTTGTACATGCGGGCCAGGAAAATGATTCTGTGCTCTCGGCTTATTGCAGCGACTGACTGGTTTTCCAAGAATGATTTGGCACTGCGTTTATTTCTAGGTTTAAATTTTTTTTTAAGGCATCGGTATAATTTCATCAGCATTTTTCTTGAAGTGCATTTTGTTCAGAACCTATTTTTCATTGCCAGCAGATGGCTTCTGAACAACCGTATGGGCACCGAAATGTCTACTTGCAGATTCTTTCTAGCGGCCTGACGGTTCTTAAAAGAGCCGAGGTGGCGCAGTGGTTAAATGCAGCACTGCAGGCTACTGCTAGATCAGCAGTTCAGCGGTTCAAATCTCACCGGCTCAGGGTTGACTCAGCCTTCCATCCTTCCGAGGTGGGTAAAATGAGGACCCAGATTGTTGGGGGCAATATGCTGACTCTCTGTAAACCGCTTAGAGAGGGCTGAAAGCCCTATGAAGCGGTATATAAGTCTACTGCTATTGCTATTGCTATTGTCACAAGGGGGCTAGTTTGCCATTCATTCTCTTGGGCGGTGCGTCTCAAAACTGTTCTTTGCAGTCTCATCTTCTTCAGGCTTAGGACCTGGATACATGGCTTAGGACCTGGATACCTACGGGACCGCCTCCTGCCACATACCTCCCAACGACCTATAAGATCTCACAGATTGGGCCTCCTTCGGGTACCGTCGACCGGGCAATGCCGGTTGGCGACCACTTGGGGGTCTGTAGCTGCTCCGGCCCTGTGGAATGATCTCCCTGCAGAGACCCGGACCCTTCCCACTCTCTCGGCCTTCCGTAAGGCCACTAAAACCTGGTTGTTCCGGCAGGCCTGGGGCTGTCGACCCCAAAATATGGTCCAGCCCCACTTGGGATGGAGTGCATGGTGTGTTTTTTTAAATCTATCTTTTCTTTCCTTCCCTTCTTTTTGATTTATTTGTATTGTTAGCCGCCCGGAGTCCTACGGGATTGGGCGGCATACAAATGTTATTAAACTTTGAAACTAAACTTTGAGACTTCATACGAAGCAACAGCGAGGGTTTCTTTTGGTCTTTTTAAAAGGCCAAGGCACTGGAAGGAAAATGTGAAAGTTTACACATGAGCTACAATATAAATAAATGGATGTTCATGATGTACCAAGTCACAGTTTCCCGTGGGAAGGAATATCCTGCATCATTATCTCCTCACCATAGGATACTAGATATTTTGGGGCGGGGGGGGGGAGACAGAGACAAAGGGGAGTCTTTCCCCTGTTTCTTTTGTTGCTCTCATATTGTTACTAAAAAGAGGGAAAGGAGAATGGGAATATTTGGGGGCTTACCTATGCCTAGAATTGCTTGTTCGTGGACAAGGGCAGTGAAGAGACTCTGGTGATATTGCAAACCTTCTCACTTTCTCTCATGAGCTTTGAGGAACATTTTTTTTTTTGTATTTGTGATTTGTGGGGGAAGGACGCTCAGGAGATTTTCTTTTTTTTTCTTTTTCTTTTTTTTATTAAAAAGTTTTAATAAGTTTTACAATTGTATACCTTTCCCCGTCCCTCCCTCCCCCCCAATCCCACATCCCCTCCCACCCACCAACCTCCCAGAGCAAATACAGGGTATAAACATTTAACAATCATACACTAAAATTAACTAACTTTAGCACCGTCCCTTCGCTTGTACTTTAACTCCCCTTTTGTAAAGCTAACTTTAGATAAATTGTAACATTCCTTGTTCATTTATTCATAAGCTAACTGAAATTTCTTAGTCCCATATTTATTTTGAATGTAATCAGTCCATCTTCTCCCTTCCAGCTTGTATTTCTCATCTGAATGGTCCTTGAGGTATGCTGATATTTTAGCCATCTCTGCTAAGTTTGTTACTTTTAACGTCCATTCTTGAATAGTAGGCAATTCTTCCTTCTTCCAGCACTGCGCCACCAACAATCTTGCTGCTGTTGTTAAATTCAGAATCAAATTAGTCTCTATAACTGTACAGTCTGAAATTATGCCTAACAAGAATAACTCGGGAGACTTTCATAAGGTAGGACAGTGATGGCAAATGCGCTCTACATGGGGCTGCCCTTGAAGAGTGTTCGAAGACTCCAGTTAGTCCAAAATGCAGCCGCGCGAGCGATAATGGGTGTACCTAGGTACACCCATGTTACATCTATCTTCCACGAGCTGCACTGGCTCCCCATTGGTCTTCGGACACGTTTCAAGGTGCTAGTCGTTACTTTTAAAGCCCTACATGGTTTAGGACCTGGCTACCTGAGAGACCGCCTCCTGCCATTTACCTCCCAGAGACCTATAAGATCGCACAGACTAGGCCTCCTCTGGATTCCATCTGCCGGTCAATGTCGGCTGGCAACTCCCCGGGGGAGGGCCTTCTCTGTAGCGGCTCCGGCTCTATGGAACGATCTCCCCGTGGAGATCCGGACCCTTACTACTCTTCCGGCCTTCCGCAAAGCAATTAAGACCTGGCTTTTCCGGCAGGCCTGGGGCTGTTGATTTATCCAGCCCCATTCTGAGCTATGAATGTTGTGAATTTTAATGTCTGTTTTTTAATTTTTATATGTTCCCCCTTCCTGCTTTTATCTGTAAGCCGCCCTGAGTCTCTCGACAGTGGGCGGCATACAAATCCTAATAAACACTAAACAAACACTAAACACTAAACCTTTTAGACTCTGAGTACCCAAACTGTACGTGTGCATGCCCAATCTAAAACGTGCAAGCTTGCACAGGTGCAAACATAGGCACCTGCAGAGGTGCAAACATGTGCGCATGCACACCAGAGAGCCGAAGACCAGCTGGTCAGTGGGAGGCGGGGCATGCCAACAGTAGCAGCTCGGCAAGTGATAAGATCTTCTTATTTCGTGAGCTTCTATTTCGTCGTTTGTAGGGAACCAGAAGCTCACGAAAGAAACGGCACAAAGATCTGACCTGGGGCGACGGCACGCGTGCCAGCAGAAAGGGCTCTGCGTGCCACCTCTGGCATGTGTGTCATGATGTGGTTCACCATCATGGAGGTAGTGTGACTATCTGGCAAATCTATAATAAAACACATACACATTCCAAAGTAAGATGTATCTGAGAATTAGAATATTAACTAATATTCCCTTCAAAAATTAGTGTGTTGAGACTATTGTTACATACGCTCCTAAGTTCGGCTTATGGTCACTTATTCACGCCCTCATAGTCCTGGAAAATAGCCACACTCAAATTACTTTCAACCAAACACTGAAGCACGACCTATTCTTTAGAATACACAGAGATCCATTGCATTTAAAATAACAGCAGAACTTTACTGGTTGCAACATATCTATGTGCTCTTTCTCATATGCATCCATGGACACGCACACACAGACACACACTTATCCACATCCTTCTCAACCAGGCATTAGTCAGAAGGACAGACGCCACAAAGTCCAGATTCTAGGATGACTCAAAGAGCGGGCAGCAGAGGTGGGTTCCCACCAGTTCGCACCTATTCGGTAGAACTGGTTAGTCAAATCTACTGAACCGGTTAGAAGAGGTTCCACCAGTGGACCCGGAAAGCAGGCCACACCTACAGAAGAGCTTCCAAATTTTTTTGAAACCCACCACTGCCACACACACACACACACACACACACACACACAGACAGACAGACAGACAGACAGACTCACACAGAGAGAAAGAGAAAGAAAGGAAGAAATAAATAAATAAAGAAAGAAAAAAGAAAGAAAAAGTGAGAGAGATGAAAGAAAAAAAGGAAAAAGGGACAGAGAGACAAAAGAAGGGGGGAGAGAGAGAGAGAACACATGGCCGGCAAGCCACTCACACCAGGTCACATGGCCAGCAAGCCACTCCCACAAAGGAGGCCATACCCACAGAGAAGGTTGGAAAAATTTTTGAAATCCACCACTGACGGGCAGGCTTCAGGACTCCCTTTTCCCCAAAACATCCTTTGTTGATTCTTATGCCTGGTAGTTGTTGATGGCACTGAGGGAGTGGTTTCTACATGCTCAGGCCAAATTACTTTTGTCTGTTTTGGGTGATATTTTTTTCTTTGTTTCCTTAATGAGTTGGTTTCTTCTTAACTACTTCCCCTAAGGGTCCTTTTCCTCGTCTTTGTCCACCCTGCTTGTGTGCCTGCTTCATCTTCATCTTCAGCCTAGTCTCACACTATCTGATCTAATTCGGAGACTCAGTAAAGCATCAAGTACTCAAAAGATATAGGCCAATTTGTTTTGATGTCTGGAACTAGGACAAGAGTCACAAAAATAGAACTCAGTTTTCCTATAATATAGTATGACGAAATAGGCTGTTCCTTCTTTTGTTCCTCACCAGAATATCCCATTATTCTATTGTATATGCCAGAGGTGGGTTCCTACCAGTTCGCACCTATTCGGTAGAACCGGTTTGTCAAATCTACCGAACCGGTTAGAAGAGGTGCCACCAGTGGACCCGGAAAGCAGGCCACACCTACAGAAGAGGTTCCAAATTTTTTTGAAACCCACCACTGGTCCTTGGATAGGATTATTCTACACTATCATGCTCATGTTTATAAAACTCAGTGCCTCTGTGAAAGGTAAGGATGACTACTGCGTTTGTGGTGCAATCAGAACATTGCGTGTGTTGAAGTTGTTTTAACGCAAACCAAAGATGCCTTTTGAAAAACAAGTTTAGATCATATTCTTATGCATGCCAGTGCTGTGTGTGAGGTAATTTAAGGTGGTTCTGACAAGTGTCGTCGGCATCTTCATATCCGGTCACATGGGCGGCAAGCCACTCCCACCCGGTCACATGGGCGGCAAGCCACTCCCACAAAGGAGGCCACACCCACAGAGTAGGTTCGAACAATTTTTGAAACTCACCACTGGTATATACCCATGTTAGAGCTTTATATTATGGAAAAGCATGCCTAATTTCTTAGAAATGGGGCAGGTAGAGAGAATTGTGATCCTTTAGAATCTGGCTTTTTTTTAAAAAGTACTCATAAATCAGAATGGGATGATAAACCTGGGAGCATTCTTACAAAAGTTCAACCCATTATCTGGAAAAGGTTTTATTCAAAGGAAAGGATGATTGTAAACATGATGTTGGTCATTCCTAAATGCAGTTGATTGTTGGAAGTTGAGGTCGGTATATAAAGGTTGATGTTACTGGTTACTAGGCTGGGTTAACTACCTCACAAAATACCACCACACAACTATTCAAGAGTAGAGACTGAAAAACAGTGCAGTCTCCTTCAATCCCCAGAATGCTGTGATTGATGCAACCAACAGTGCAGTGGTGGGTTTCAAAAATTGTTGGAACCTACTCCGTGGGTGTGGCCTCCTTTGTGGGAGTGGCTTGCCACCCATGTGATCGGATATGAAATTATGAATTAGTACTTAGGTCGGTCCAAGTAGCTATTCAGAAACTCTGGCATTGAAGCATGCAAGTCTTAAAGCTGTCAAGTTACAAGATCCTTGCCAGTGGTGGGTTTCAAAAATTTTTGGAACCTCTTCTGTAGGTGTGGCCTGCTTTCCGGGTCTACTGGTGGAACCTCTTCTAACCGGTTCGGTAGATTTGACGAACCGGTTCTACCGAATAGGTGCAAACTGGTAGGAACCCACCTCTGGAACAGTGGCTCAAATGTAAGGACTTAAGGACAGGCCTATCTATTACTGAATCCTATACTCACCTTTTCTACGCATTATCTGAGCTTGCTCTTTCGTCTTTTCTCTCTGTATGAAAACAACTGCTATATCCCTTTGCAATACAGTGCAATTTTGAAAAAAGAAGTCAGGATAGAGTTTCATGGAAACACAGAATTAGGACAGAGTTCAGATATGCCTGCCTAACACAGAATAAATTAAAAATTAATCTGTATTACCCTGCTCTACATAATGTTTTACGTTTCAGCAGATCCTGACTGTAAACATCACTCTTTAAGTACTACAGATTACAGAAAAATAAATGCCTTTTGTCCCAATGTAAAAAATTGTACTACATTTCAAATTTGTTGCAAAAAGTATAGCTCTACTGATTTGATAGTGTTGAAAGCAAAGATGGAACATTCCTTCTTGTACTGTTGTCCTTGACAAAGAAAGAAAGAAAGAAAGAAAGAAAGAGAAAGAAAGAAAGAAAGAAAGAAAGAAAGAAAGAAAAGAAAAGAGTATATTTCATATGTAATTCATTCTATCTATTCGTGCTATTTTGCTTTGTTCCACATAGGAAAGTGTTCTGACCCCCCCCCCTCTCCATCCAGGAACAAAAGCCAAAAACAAACATAAATAGGAATACTTTTAATCAGTCCAGACTCTCGTTGGCTGCAAGCCCAAAATAAACAAAGAGATAAGTACTCTGGCAGCAAGTCCTACAAAACTAGGCAATGCAAACAAGCTCTCCCAGCAAATCACTTCTCCAAGTTGGCTTCTACTAATCGTGAACGTTGACTTCTGCAAAAGGGCGTGGTCGCAGCAGTCTCTTTTATAATCAGGAGAGGATCTTAATGAGCAATAGCTAAGCGTAATCATCTCCTACAATTACGCAGTTGTTCTTGCCGCAGAGTAACCCTTCGACGGCGTGCATCCCGAAACAACTCACAAGTGTTTTCCGGAACACTCCCACTGATCCAAGGCTCCGCCGCCACCTGGTGGCCAACCAGTCTCTCCTCACCCTGCTCAGAGTCGGCACCCTGTCCAGGGTCCTCCACCTCCTCCAGGGCTGACTCATAAGACCCCTCGCTGTTGGAGTCTGGCAGCCGCTCCAACGACTCCTGCCGGGCCACAACAGGAAAGTATGAAAGTTTGGCAAACATAATTGTCAGTTAGTTTCACGTATGTTTCTCGGGTAATTTTATGACACACTCTGTGGTTGGTAGCACTGGAAAAGGATGATATGCTACAGAAGGGGTATCAAGCTCAAGGCTTGCAGGCCAGATCTGGGCCGAGGGGTACTTAAATCTGGCCTGTGAGGCTGGCTTGGAAATAGCAAAGGGCCAGTCCGGGATGTCTCGGGCAGCCAAAACAGGGCACAGAGGGGCTGTGTGCAGCCCCCCCCCCACCTTGCCCCATTTTGGCTGGCAGGGTGCTGCAGGAGGCGTCTATCTCGTTTCCCGCTCCCCCCCCCCCTCACTGGCCTGCTGAGGAAAACTACAATGCTGATCCGGCACTTGAAGAAATCCAGTTTGACACCCCTGTGCTAGAAAGTCGCTCTGACAGGAAGAGAAATCTAATTGGCAAAAATTATAATCAATTGTTCATGTGGGTAATGGTTAGAGAGCCGAGGTGGCGCAGTGGTTAGAGTGCAGCACTGCAGGCTACTTCAGCTGACTGCAGTTCTGCAGTTCGGCTGTTCAAACCTCACTGGCTCAGGGTTGACTCAGCCTTCCATCCTTCCGAGGTCGGTAAAATGAGGACCCGGATTGTTGTTGGGGGCAATATGCTGACTCTGTAAACCGCTTAGAGAGGGCTGAAAGCCCTATGAAGCGGTATATAAGTCTAACTGCTATTGCTATTGCTATTGCTATTTTTTTATATGATGTTTCATCTATTCTCTGAGGATTATGTTGTTGTTTTTTTAAATCTAACTAAAGATATTAGTTTTATAATTTCTTAAAGATTAGTGTTTATCCTGGCATAAGCTTTCATAGACCGTAACTTAATTTATTGAATGCATAAAATTCACAAAAGTCAGTGTAATGATAAATGGATTAATCTTCAGTATTCTGCATCACTCTTTGTATTTAGAGATTGATCCAATTACCCTTCTGGAAAGTATTTGTGTAATTGCTGTAGTCCTATTTCTATAGGGCTTACGAAGCAATTTTGACATTCACATTGTAAATCTACTCTAAGAGTCAGATGCAAAAGGTTGACGTAGTGATCCTACCAAGACCACAAGTTGAACAAAGGCTCCATTGTGTCATTAAGTCATCCAGCAGAATGGTTGAATTATCCCAGATGTTGCCGATTTGTGACGCAATTCTCATTGACACTGATGCTCCCAGATGCTTTTGTCCCCGAGCGTTGTTGACTGGTGCTGTACCTTGCCAGCTACCATTGTCTCTCTAAAGTTGTTTACCAGGATGGAGGCAATACTATAGTGAATGCAAAATTACTTGGCATGTGTCAGTAGATTAAATCATAGATTATCTTCCCACGTCAAATTGCATTGGGAGGAAATTGAGGATGAATGAAGAGTAGAAAGCAGAGAACGGAGGAAATATCAACATTAGGTTTCATTTATTTTTAAGGTACTTAAACATTTATTAATTCACACATTATGAATGTGAGGAATATTTTAAGAGGGAAATGTTTTAGGTTTTATGTTCAACGGTCATTTTACATATATATATTTCTGAGTATTGCATGTTAGAAATTTCTTCGTTACACTTTAGTAAGGCTTATTAAAAGTCCTTTCCAGTTTCACCTTCTGACCCTGTATGGAAGGGTTGTCAAACCCTATCGCATCGCACGCCATATCGTGACATATCGGGATGTTTCTTGCCTTTGCAGAACCTGGGTGGGCGTGGCCTGCACGGGCCGTATCCGCCCCGCGGGCCACCAGTTTGACAGGCTTGCTGTAAGGTATTGAGAACTCTCCTAACAATGAATTTTATGTCTGTAAAGATGTTTACAAACTTCCTGCTGGCATGGTTTTCTTCTTGGATTTAGGGAATTTCAAATGATACGATTTCCCCTCCAAACCAATTCCAATGCATAACCTGCTTGCCGTTTTTCTGTTTTTGAACTACAGGTAGTCTTCAATGTACAACGGTCCTTTTAATGACCATTCGAAGATACAGTGGCCCTGAGAAAAGGAACTTATGAGCATTTTTTACATTTACAAAGGTTGCAGCATCCCCAGGGTCACCTGATCAAAATTTGGCAATTGGCGTGTATTTATGACATTTGCATATGTTGCGTGATCACGTGATCACTTTTTGTGACCTTCTGACATGCAGCGTCAGTATTGGAAGCCAGTTTCATATAACAACCTTGTTGCTAACTTAACAACTGCAGTAATTCACTTAGCAACTGTGGAGAGAAAATGGTTGTAAAATGGGGACAATTTAGCAATGGAAATTTTGGGCTCAATTGTGGTTGTAAGTTGAGGACTACCTGTACAGATTCATCATTATTTTCAGTTTGTGTTTTGGCTATCTAGCTACTTGGTACTCCAGGGAATGTGTCTTCTGAATAAAACATAGGGCAGAGAGGAATATGGGTGAAAAGATATATCTGGTTTCCCTCAAGCAGTCCAAGCCTACCTGAAGAGTTTATGGAGTTGCCTCAATTGGCTGCACATCCATACCAAGCACATGTCACATCTCTGCTCCTTCCCAAGGCCTTATCTGGAGTAGGTTTCCATGGGTATTGGTATGCGGGAAGGGCCTCTACATGGTGGAAAACCTGTCCTACTTAGGTTTTTCCTCATGAACGTTGTGCCTCTTGGTGTCCTTACAATAAGGAGGGATATTGCCATGCTCCCCATGTGATTGTATGATTGCACCGTGATTTCTTTTCTGTACTATGATTTACTAGACAAGCTTAAGCCCCGATACTCATCCATCAGAATGTGCCATCCTACTGTTCAAGAATGGACATTAAAAGTAACAAACCTAGCAGAGATGGCTAAAATATCAGCATATCTCAAGGATCACTCAAATGAGAGATATAAACTGGAGTGGAGAAGATGGATTGACTATACTCAAGATAAACATGGGACTAAGAAATTCCAGTTAGTTTATGACTGAAGAAACAAGGAATGATATGATCTGTTTAGAGCTAGCCTAGCAAAGAGGAGTTAAAGCTCAATGAAAGCTGATACTAACTTTTTTTAAAAAGTTTATCTTAGAATATCTTTGTTAAAGATTTATACCCTGTATTGGTTCTGGGAAGCTGGGGGGGGGGGGTTTGGGGGTTGGGTGGGGAGGGTAGGGGGGGGGGAGGTAAATATTTGTAAAAGCTGTTTTTTCAAAATTTTCAATCAAAAAGAACGTGCCATCCGAACAAACTACTGTGTATACGCGCCATTCTCCCCAAATTGATTTTACAAATTCAGCACCTTAGAGCCGAAATGCGTAGGGAAGGAATGCAAACCAAAGCTGCTTTTCTGTCAACAGTTCAGGCATCACTCCAACTGACCTGTGAAAACATTTCTAGAACAGGGATGAACCATTCTGTACTTTGAACTGTTTCTTGATTGGTTCAAGGCATTTTATAAAAAAATCTGCTGTCAGCAGAATTTCCCACCTAAACCAAACTCTCCTGGCTTCAGTAGTGCTGTTTGCAAAGAAGGTCGAGATCCGTTGTCCTCCCTGTAGTGGTTACCAGACGTTCTGGGTGACTGATAGGCTAAATCAGATATTAGTTTATTCCCTCCCAGCTTCATCCTGGCCTGGGAAGACCCTGGTGTCAGCTCAAAAGGAGCTGTTACCATGAAGCAGCTGCCTCTCAAAGCAGACCTCCGATCAGATGCATACAGAGAGAGCCACTTTGTTCTCTATCCAAAACACTGCCACTGCAAGGGAAGGGAAGCCAGATGCGAAAGCTTCATTGTTCATGGCTTTGTCTTTTATTTTGTTTCCCTGTATTTCTTGTGTATTCTTAGGGACAAGGGGATCTACTGAGGAACGCCAAAAACGAAGCCATAGAAAATATGAAGCAGATCCAGCTGGCTTGCTTATCGCGCGGACTGAGCAAAAGTGGAAGCGGGAACTCGGATGCCAAGGCTAAGCCAGGTCCTGAGCCGGCCGAAAAAAGAGAGACAAGCGGCGAGAATGCCAGACTCTGAACAAAGCCGACGGTGTCGTTATATTTCAATAGTCGAGAATTATTTTTTTAACACATTAAAAAAGAGAAAGAAAGCTCACATTAGCACCCTCTACAGGGCGTCAGAAGTATTACAATTCTCATAGTGCCAACGTTTTGCTGCTGTCATCCGCCTAAATTTAAACTCTCTGGTAGTGACGTTCTAATACTTTCCAGTTTTGTGTGGGGAGATCCTTTAACATTTTTTTCCATGAATGACATTATTGCCCTTTTCCTTTATTTATTATTTTGTAATTTTGAAGAGCTATGTGGAGAGGGAATACTTTGGGTTTATACTTTGCTCTATCAGCTTTCGTCAGTGTGATTTTCCGAGTCTAATATAGGTCTTACCACCCAAAGATACAAAAGGCAGAAAAAGAACTGTCTTTTATTAGTGTGCTTTAATAATGGATTCCTCAACATAGAAGAATAAATTATTAACTTTTTCATTAAATTAAGTTAATAAATTATTAAACACTTTCTCTTTTTTAATGGGAGTCTGTAGGATATCCAATATACATTCCATTGACTTTTGGCTAATCACGATTTGAAGTGCATTAATCTCATAGCTATTAATGGAAGAAATTGGTCACTTTTTATTTCGGAAAGGTGGCAGAAGTTCACACTGAGCTCTACCAAACATGCCTGTAGGTCTGGGCAAAATGATTCCAGACTTTGGCTATGAATTGCAAGTTGAATTGAATGGAAGAGAAAATTCAAAGACAATTTAGTAATGATGAAATATTTCTCACTGCCATTAGCTGAACAAAGGTAATATAAACAATTCATGTTTGTAAAAGATACCTTAATTTTGTTTGTTTGTTTGTTTTCATTCATGTAGACAAATCTGCATAGGTCACATGTGCAAAGGTCCATCTCATGATTGATGCCAAAGCATGCACTTAATTCATAGAAGTTCTTCCTCCACCTTTTTAAGTTGTAAGCCGCCCTGAGTCCCCCCAGGGAAAAGGGCGGCATATAAATAAACTTTAAATCTAAATCTAAATCTTTGCATACCAGGTAGCAGTGGTTCCCAAACTTGGCAACTTTAAGACTTGTGGACTTCAACTCCCAGAATTCTCCAGCTGGAGAATTCTGGGAGTTGAAGTCCACAAGTCTTAAAGTTGCCAAGTTTGGGAACCACTGAGGTAGAGCATATGGGATGGCAGTCTCTTGGTTCACTGTGAGACACGAAGTGTGAATTACAAGACCGTGCATATTTTCTAAGCACCATCATGCAATTGTTGAGCCTTTATGCTTAGGTGTATGTAGTTTTTTTCAACGTTTGCCATGTTTCCTTAGTTACATTATTGTGAGAATACTTTCCACATCTTTTAAGTACGTATCATGAGAGACAATGCTACGATGGGCACATGGCTAGCATTCTTTTATCAACTCCAGCAGAAATTAATGCAGCCAAACCGAACTGATTAGCATGGGATAAGCAATTTCAAACCGAGCAGGTGAAACGAAGCTGCCATTTGACTTCGTGATCATAGCTGCCCTGTTTCTAAGCAGAGCTCAAGGTGCATTGATGTTGTTATACAATATTTAACATTTATATCACAAGGCTAAAAATAAGTCACATGGGTGATGCAGCATAGAGGAGTGAATTTGCTAGCTGTGCTTCTAGTGAGTCAGGCACATGGTGATGATCCCCATCATGCTTTTCCTGTTTGCCTAAATCTTACTTCGGTGACATCGATTTCATTGTGTGAATTTTGCCACAGATTTGATAGACTGGAAATGTGAAGCAACATAGAGAGTAAGAGCTTAAAAAAAACCCAATGGTTATTATAAATTCTCAGCGTGTCCCATTAAAAAAAATATTTCAACGTTGAGAAGAAGATGTGTGGGTTCTGTTGTTTTGTTCCCCAGTAAAGCTGGAAGACAAGTAAAAATGCCTCCATGTTACCATCCTTCTCAGTGCCTGGCTCAAATCCTTTAGCAATGGTTGTGTACTTCAGATTTCTCAAAGCTTCAGTATATATTTGCATTTCCTCAGTTAGAAGCAAGAGTTCTATGAATATAAGACACTGTATTTATTTGAAGCATTGCTTTTATTTTGAAAAGCTGCCTTTTAATTAATTTGATTAGCAAATGTGCTGACTTTTCTCAATATAACAAAAGGCCAATTGTTGGAAGTTTGTCTAAAACTATTATATACATTAAGTTATTTTTTTTTTAAATTTCTTAACAACACTACAATGTTCATGTTGCACATTTCTGAAAGAGTAAAGATTGCCGGGGGGGGGGGGATGACCAATGTTTAAAACTGAGTTTATTTATTATTATTTTTATTTCAAAGACTTTATATAACCACCCTACTGTAACCACAACTCTGGCCAGTTTTCAAGACAATAAAAATTGTTTTAAAAAAAAACAATTTTATAACATTCATTTAGAATTAAGCCTTCGTTATCCGATGAAATGATATCAGCAGGTCCTTGACAGAATCATTCATTTAATAACTGTTCAGAGTTATCAATAAAGCAGAATATTTGTACTGATGACGTTACCTAGTTTGGGTGAGGAAAAACAATGAAGCTCAAAGAGAATAAGGACCCCCACATTCAAAGTTATGAGGGTATTGAATGTTAATGTTTGTTAATGTTTAATACATTTATATGCCGCCCAATCCCGAAGGACTCCGGGCGGCTTACATAAAAAGCAATTTAAAAGAATACTAAAAGATTTAAAAAATAAAGAGACAAGCAGTTAAAAAGACACAACATGCACTCAACCTTAGTGGGGCTGGACCTCATTCAAGAGGTCAACAGCCTCGGGCCTGCCGGAAAAGCCAGGTCTTAATGGACTTTTGGAAGGCCGAGAGAGTGGGGAGGGTCCGGATCTCTGGGGGTAGATCGTTCCATAGGGCCAGGGCAGCTACAAAGAAGGCCCTCCCCCGAGGAGCCGCCAAACGATATTGTCTAGTTGACGGCACCCGGAGAAGGCCCATCCTGTGAGATCTTATCGGACGCTGGGAGGTATGTGGCAGAAGACGGTCTCGTAGATATCCAGGTCCTAAGCCATGTAGGGCTTTAAAGGTGATAACCAGCACCTTGAAGCACGTTCGGAGACCAATCGGGAGCCAGTGCAGCTCACGGAGGATGGGTGTAACATGGGTGTGTCTCGGTACACCCAATATCGCTCGCGCGGCTGCATTCTGGACCAGTTGTAAAAACAGTGACTTATGACCAATCTTCACACTTGCAACTGCCGTAGCCATCTCCACAGTCATGTGCTTTGACAATTAATGTGTATTTATGCAGCATCCCGAGATTACATGGGACCACCATTTGCAATCTTCCAAGAGGACTTCTAACAAGCAAAGTCAATGTTGCAAGGTGGATTCACTTAACTATGTGATTTAATTAATGAGCACAGGAAAAGGTCTTAAAACCACTTATGATTCACATTGCACCGGCATCACTTAGGAATGGAAATTCTGCCTCCAATTGTGGTTTTATGTTGAGAAAGGCCTGTATACAATATAAACGTATCAGGAGCCGAGGTGGCGCAGTGGTTAGGGTGCAGTACTGCAGGCCACTTCAGCTGACTGTTATCTGCAGTTCAGCGGTTCAAATCTCACCGGCTCAAGGTTGACTCAGCCTTCCATCCTTCCAAGGTGGGTAAAATGAGGACCCGGATTGTTGTTGGGGGCAATATGCTGACTCTGTAAACCGCTTAGAGAGGGCTGAAAGCCCTATGAAGCGGTATATAAGTCTAACTGTTATTGCTATTGCTACTTTGCATAAACCATTTTATGAATGTGTTTGTGTGCATGAGCTGTGAATGGATTTATCTAGAGATTCAACTTAGGAGTTATGTCAACTAAAGAACTAATCGATTCAACGTTAGGGCAGTCGGGATGTATGTTATAATCTGGCACTGAAGGAAGAAATGTACATATCTCCTTATCAATTCCTATATTTTCCAAAACAGTTTTAATGATGTTCATACCTGCTAAGGTTTGATACATTTTCCAGGAATGGTTACCAGCAGGCTTTAGTATATGTCATTTCTTGACTGTGTTTTGAACATTTTGCTGATGTTCACTGCCAATAGGCCTTTGATATTTCCGGGAGAAGATAAGAAAAAGTTATACTTCCTCCCATTTGTGATTGATCTCCATCTGCATCTGCTCTATCTGAGTAGATACAGGACGATAACTAGTGAGCCGAGGTGGCGCAGTGGGTAGAGTGCAGTACTGCAGGCCACTTCAGCTGACTGTTATCTGCAGTTCGGCGGTTCAAATCTCACCGGCTCAAGGGTTGACTCAGCCTTCCATCCTTCCGAGGTGGGTGAAATGAGGACCCAGACTGTGGGGGCGATATGCTGACTCTGTAAACCGCTTAGAGAGGGCTGAAAGCCCTATGAAGCGGTATATAAGTCTAACTGCTATTGCTAACTGCTATGCACTCTTTACAGAAGGCAAAAGAATTACAGTGAGACCTTTACTTTGTCATTATGAAGTCACGGGCGTGTTTCTGGGAGATTATGCACACAGGCTAATGAATATGCACATTGCCCATGCAAAGTTTAAGTGCATATTCCAAAGGTGAGGGAAACAAGGACCTTGACTAGGAAATATTCACAGTGTATATGGTGCTTGATGGCCATGCACATTAACTCTGCAGTTTACTTTGCCCCAAACAAAAACTAATCAAGTCTCTCAATTTTGGAGGTCCCTGGGCATATTTTAAATTTGGAAGACACTCGCCCAATATGCTATCTCTTTTAAAAAAGAATTATGTGACGGAAGAGCTATAAATGTTATAAATTAATGGTTCAGTGACAATTTCGTATCCTTTGAACCAGTGGTGGGTTTCAAAAATTGTTTGAACCTACTCTGTGGGTGTGGCCTCCTTTGTGGGAGTGGCTTGCCACCCATGTGACTGGATGGGAGTGGCTTGCCGCCCATGTGACCGGATATGAAGATGCCGACGACACTTGTCAGAACCACCTTAAATTACCCCACACACAGCACTGGCATGCATAAGAATATGATGTAAACTTGTTTTTTAAAAGGCATCTTTGGTTTGCGTTAAAACAACTTCAACACACGCAATGTTCTGATTGCACCACAAACGCAGTAGTCATCCTTACCTTTCACAGAGGCACTGAGTTTTATAAATATGAGCACGATAGTGTAGAATAATCATATCCAAGGACCAGTGGTGGGTTTCAAAAATTTTTGGAACCTCTTCTGTAGGTGTGGCCTGCTTTCCGGGTCCACTGGTGGAACCTCTTCTAACCGGTTCGGTAGATTTGACGAACCGGTTCTACCGAATAGATGCGAACTGGTAGGAACCCACCTCTGCTTTGAACACACCAGGAGTCAAGAAAATATCACCAGGAGGCCTTTGAATAGGACGGAATGTGGAGGCAGCTTACTGTCTCAAAATGGCTGCCATTTTTCATTGTTGCTAGTCATAAAACTTCCATTTACCAACAAACAAAGCAAAACAAAAACCCAAAAACAAAATTAGGAGCTTATTTCTCAATCTCTTCCATTCATTGAGGCAAACAGGAAAGCTCTATACCATTCCCAATTTATTTTTTTCTTGTACAGATGGCAAAACAAAGCACTGAAATGGTGCCACCCATTGATTTCATTTTTAGGGGGCTAAAAATGCACATAAAAATAGGGCTAGAATTTGGTTCCTTAAGTGGATAAAAATAATCCCAGCAAAAAATAACTCAGCTGGGCACATGCAGAGGGAAATGATTGGAGGCACACTAGTGCTCATGTTGGAAATTCCAATATTACAATATGGGGGACCTTGATTGTTAATGATAATATAAAGGAAGCATCTTTTATTTTCAATGTGCAAGAGGAACATTTAGAAACTAAGCCTGATAACATCATATTTGCTGATCAGCACAGTTAATTTACTGCATAGGTTTCTGAAAACCCAAAGCCTGGGGTAGCTAGTGAATAATTCAGAAGGCTTCCGTCCTATTCAAAGACCTCTTGGTGACACTTTCTTGACTCCTGGTGTTTTCAAAGGATACCAAATTGTTACTGAACCATTAATTTATAAGATTTATAGCTCTTCCATTACATAATTCTTTTTTTAAAGAGATAGCATTTTCTTCCAACCTCTGAATACAAACTATAGAATTATAAATCAAAGCCAACAGTTTTGATTTGTCCCATAGATATTATTAAGCAGAATCATGTTAAAAACAATCACTTTGCAAAATTGAAGGCAGCAGGTTCAAACTATAAAGTGCCCTGGTGAATGCTGACTGATAGGAAGGCGGCAAGCCACTCCCATCTGGTCACATGGGCGGCAAGCCACTCCCACAAAGGAGGCCACACCCACAGAGTAGGTTCGAACAATTTTTGAAACCCACCACTGATGTGACTTTAGAAATAACTATACCTCTTGCCCAATGCAGGTGTCTATTAGAGTATCACTGACAGCTGACCATCCCGCCTCTACTTAAAGACTTCTGATGAAGGAAAATCCATCACCCCCTGACACTGTTGATTTACTGTTGAATAGCTTTTACTGAAAACTATCTCTCTCTAATTTATATCAACTGTTTCTTCTGGAATAACTAAGAACAAGTCTATCTTATATTCTGCATGACAAACCTTCAGCTACTTGAAAACAGCTATCATGTATTCTGCCGTCTTCAGGTGGGTTAAAAATATCCATCACCAACAACATTAATATTTTTTTCTTATAAGTTTTTTCTCTCCTAGTTCTTATCATTTTAGTTGCTCTCCTGTGGACATGCTCTAGTTTGTTGGTGCCAGCAATTGGCAGTTCGAATCTCACCGGTTCAAGGTTGATCCTTCCGAGGAGCCAGATTGTTGAGGGCAATATGCTTACTTTGTAAACCACTTAGAAAGGGCTGTAAAACACTGTGAAACAGTATATAAGTCTAAGTGCTATTGCTATTGTTAAACTTTAGTAGCCCAAACTGGGTGTAGTATTATTGGTGTGAGCTGGCTAACACAGATCTCTTGATCTTGACATTATATTTCTATTGATACAGCCCAGGCTAATGAAATTGCATAAAGAGTGTATGTTTTTCTTTGAAACTTTTTCTCTTGCAAAGTGCAGCTGAATTGCAATTCCACTTAAATTACATTAAATTAGAATTCCCTATGTTGCTCTGTTGAGCTCACATCCAAGGTTGCTTCCAAAGAACAGTCCCTTTTTTGAAATGTTAAAAGTGATTGGGAACACGCCAGGATTATATTGCTATTGGACAATACAGCACCCTGTACAACAAAAGGTCACAGGAGGCTTTGAAGCAAAGGGTAGAAAACCATTAGTCTGGCTTGATCCTGTTCTGGGCAGAGGCATAGAGTAGAAAACCTCTACCTCTGGAAGTGATTCTCGACTAGTTGGGGCTAAAGAATTCAGACAATTGTGGCCTTTAGGCGGGTACCAGGTGATGAAAGAGGCTCTCTTCTACCATTTACCAGGTGCTTTCATTTCTGCAGATACTTGTAAAATCACACTCTGAAACCTGTGGCTCAAGATTTGATTTGATTTAATAAATTTATAGGCCGCCCAATCCCGAAGGATTCCGGGCGGCTTAAAGAAAATAAATTTTAAAAAAGCAAGAGTTAAAAAACGGAGGAAAACAGATTAAAAAACCACATCATGCACCCAGTCTAATCGGGGCTGGAACTCGGTCATGAGGTCAACAGCCCCAGGCCTGCCGGAATAGCCAGGTTTTGATAGCCTTTCGGAAGGCCATGAGAGTGGGTAGGGTCTGGATCTCTCGGGGTAGTTCATTCCATAGGGTCGGAGTGGCTACAGAGAAGGCCCTCCCCCGGGGAGCCGCCAGCCGACATTGTCTGGCTGACGGCACCTGGAGAAGGCCCACCCTGTGCGATCTTATCGGCCGTTGGGAGGTGTGCGGTAGAAGACGGTCTCGCAGATATCCGGGTCCTAGGCCATGTAGGGCTTTAAAGGTAATGACCAGCACCTTGAATCGCGCTCGGAGACCAATAGGAAGCCAGTGCAGCTCGCGGAGGATAGGTGTAATGTGGGTGTATCTTGGAACACCCAGTATCGCTCCCGCGGCTGCATTCTGGATAGCAACACAGGGAATACTAGTATAAAATAGAAAGGATGGAGAAAAATCTATAGTCTCTAGGAGTTGAAAACTACTTGCTGGATCATCATCATCACCCCCATCACCATCCTAAAATAATGGACAAATAGGAACCACATCTACCATCCCAAATCTGATCACTGGAAAAATGTTGGTCCTACGTCTTTTGGCGCTTATATCTATCAATTTCCTGCCATTCCCTAACTTTCTCTTTGGACTTGCCAGTTGCTGGTCTGCACAAAAAGTCTCCATTACTGCTTGGATGTGGCTGTAATCTCAGATATAATACAACCTTGTTCACTGCCAACAGATGCTGTTCTTTGGAAGATAGGTTAGTCGACATGGGAGATTAATACCTTGGTACCATGTATTCTGTGTGTAATTGATACATAATATGCTATACAAAATTTAGCTTCTAAATATCTCTTAGCTTTCTAAAATTAGGAGTATGCTTGCAGCACGTGAGCTGGCAAAAATGTGTTTTATTCCTATTCTTTTCCCCCTTCCACAAGTTGATTCACTTTGATATGATATTTGCCTAATTGTGATGGAATTATTTCAAGTCTTTAACTAGAAAGATGTAATCATGCACATTCCATATGTTCTTGGCCGGGGAATAGAAGGAAGATACATTAAGCAGTCCATCACTGGTGTTTAGCAAGAATATATTCACGAAATGTTTTATAAGTTTGCCTTGAAAATGTCTGGCACAGGTTTCTGCAGTTGTAGTGGCAAGGCTGTTTCAGACAAGCACGATGACTGTTGAATCAAAGTGAGTTTCTTTAGAGACAGATGTGGAAATGGCAAAGTTGGGACCTTAATGAGTCACAGAGAGAATAAAAGATGCAGAACAGAGAAATGAAATCAACTCAGAGCTAAGAAGGGGAAAGGCAGAACCCAAAATATAAGTTTGTCACATTTTCTCTGTTATATTCAAGTCAATAGCATCAGTGTACCAAAGTCATTCCTATAGTTACTTATAGTCAAGTCTTTCCAGAACTTTTACTATTAGTAGAAAAAAAAAACAGCAGCCTAAGAAAGAGTGATGTGTCAGAAGAATAGCAATAGCAATAGCAATAGCAGTTAGACTTATATACCGCTTCATAGGGCTTTCAGCCCTCTCTAAGCGGTTTACAGAGTCAGCATATTGCCCCCAACAACAATCCGGGTCCTCATTTTACCCACCTCGGAAGGATGGAAGGCTGAGTCAACCCTGAGCTGGGGAGATTTGAACAGCCGAACTGCAGAACTGCAGTCAGCTGAAGTAGCCTGCAGTGCTGCCTTTAACCACTGCGCCACCTCGGCTCTTATTTCTTGCTTAAGAACGGCAGAAGCTTTGAAATAACTATCTCTTCTCACTTTCCATAGGAGAGTTAGAAAGGAAATGTTATGTATTTTCTGAGATATTTTTTTTTTGCTTTCAGTTCCATCCCTGGGCAGCCTTTGCCCCTGAAAGACATGGGTTTTAACAAAGATATCTGTATTATGGTTCAATGAGAACATATGGGGAACATATGGGGAAGAAGCCGTTACATGGTAGAACAATCATACATGCAAAAACTTTCTGTGAGAATGTACAATTATCCAATAAGCTGCAAATATTTCTAATATTTAAGGAAGAGTCTGGAAAACTGAATTTCGTACTTTCTTCCTCTCTTCAATAGCAATAGCACTTAGCACTTATATATTGCTTCACCGCTTTACAGCCCTCTCTAAGTGGTTTTACAGAGTTATAGTTATAGTTTATAGTTTATTGAAATTTGTAGGCCGCCCTTTTCCCTGAGGGGACTCAGGGCGGCTCACATAAACTAGGAAGGGGGGGGATACAGACAACAAATAGAGACAAATACTAAAATGGTAAGCAACATACATTCATCATTCGGGAGGGGTCACTATCCTTATCCCCAGGCCTGGCGGGCGAGCCAGTTCTTCAAGGCTGTGCGGAAGGCTTGGACGGTGGAGAGGGTGTGGATCTCTACAGGGAGCTCGTTCCAAAGGGCCGGGGCTACTGCTGAGAAGGCCCTCCTCCTTGTAGTTGCCAGCCGACACTGGCTGGCCGATGGAATACGGAGGAGGCCTAACCTATGAGATCTTATTGGTCGCAGGGATGTAATTGGCAGAAGGCGGTCTCTCAAGTATCCAGATCCACTGCCATGAAGGGCTTTATGGGTGATTAATAGCACCTTGAAGCGCATCCGGAGATCGACAGGTAGCCAGCGCAGCTCGCGGAGGATAGGTGTTATGCGGGTGAATCGAGGAGCACCCGCAATCACTCGCGCGGCTGCGTTCTGCACTAGCTGAAGTCGCCGGATGCTCTTCAAGGGCAGCCCCATGTAGAGCACATTGCAGTATTCCAGCCTAGAGATCACTAGGGCCCGAGTGACTGTTGTGAGAGCCTCCCGATTCAGGAAGGGTCGCAACTGGCGCACCAGGCGAACCTGGGCGAATGCCCCCCTGGTCACAGCCGTTAGGTGGTGGTCAAATGACAGCTGCGGATCCAGGAGGACTCCCAAGTTGCGAACCCTCTCTGAGGGGTATAGAATTTGTCAGCACATTGCCCCCAACAATTGGGGTCATCGCTTTGCCCACCTCAATAGAATGGAAGGCTGAGTCAACCGAGAGCCGATGAGAATCAAAGTGTTGATTGCTGGCAGTTGGCAGTCAGCAGAATGCCCACCATAGTGCATTCTAACCACTGTGCCACCACGCCTCTTGATGTTCAAAGTAAATGCATCTGATCGGACAAGATTAGATTATACCAATACAAGAAACATTATTGTGGATGTGTGTATCCTTAGGTTTTGTCAAACACTGGGAGTTTCCGCCTGAAAATTTGGGACACAAGGTCTGTTGAATGCCTGGAAGATATTTCCAAGGAGCAAGCAGGAACTTGTACAGTTCAGTTCAGTTCAGTTCAGTTCAGTTTATTAAATTTCTATGCCGCCCTTTTCCCCCGAAGGGGACTCAGGGCGGCTCACAACTCGAACCGGGGAAGGGGGATACAGACAAAAGATTTAAAAAACAACAACATAACAATATATAATTTAAAACTCACAACAGTCATACCATTCGAGACGGGGGCAACAGCTCTTTAGCCCCAGGCCTGTCGGAACAACCAGGTTTTGAGGGCTTTGCGGAAGGCCTGGAGGGTGGTGAGGGTTCGAATCTCCATGGGGAGTTCGTTCCAGAGGGTCGGAGCAGCCACAGAGAAGGCTCTCCTCCGGGTAGTCGCCAGTCGACACTGGCCGGCAGATGGGATTCGGAGGAGGCCTAATCTGTGGGATCTAATCGGTCTAGTGGAGGTAATTGGCAGCAGGCGGTCTCTCAAGTACATTGCACAGGTCCAGTTAATTCTGGGACCACCTATCCCTAAGGTTATCTGCCCATCTCATTGGGTTAGACAGCATGGATTTCTCCAGGTTCCCTCCCTTAAAAGTTGACGTGTGATGGGACCTTGGAAATGTGCTCCTGAATTCCATTTGGAATAGCCTAAGGCATCCCTACTGTTTTAGCTTCCAAAGGACTGTGAATACCTCACTGCTACCCCAAGCGTTGTGCTAGGATCAGTGGTGGGATTCAGCCAGTTCGCACCTATTCGGGAGAACCGGTTGGTAATTTTCTAAGTAGTTTTTGGAAGAAATCTCCTTTTGTTTTTTCCCATGGGCAGCAAGCTACTCCCACAAAGAAGGCCACACCCACAGAGTGGGTTCGAACAATTTTTGAAACCCACCACTGGGCTGTGCCTCCCCTGACTGCACGTCCCTGACTGCTTGTATTATAGAATCACCCTTGTTCTTGTTGGAAAGGGTAAATTCACCAGCAACCGTTTATACTGGTTCCACTCCTGTGCTTTTAGCAGCAGCATAAACAGAAGCCTAAGGAAGAGTGATGTGTCAGAAGAAGCTTTATGTCCATCAACAGAAGGAAGAGAGAGAAAAAACTCCCTTCCTGTTGAATTTTCATGGAGCTTCTTACCATGAAAATCCCTGGAAATAAATGCCAGTGGAAGTGCTGGGATTTTTAGGGGCTCATAACACCTATATGATATTTGAAGCTAGATATTCTCATTAAACTGAACCCCCAGCATAAAATAATGGGAGTTACATCCTTCATCCTGCTAGATAATAGATTCTGTCCTTTAGGGAACTGAAATGTGACTGCCATCTAGTGGCAGCTGTCACCAAGGTCAGCCTATCCAGCATTTCCCTTAATTTTCAAACTCCAGAGCAAAGGTATTTGCACGGCAAAGTACTTAAGTTCGATTTCAACCTTTGTTATTGTGGGAAGTCATCATCCAGCCCTCTCCCAGAAAAATGAAATATCCTAGGAAATATTGAAAAGGCAAAATATTTCTCTGGATATGAAAAGAAAGAAACATGTTTTAAAAGACAGAATAGCTGCCTGTAGCTTCCTGCCCGTCCCCACTGTTAATAGGCCATTAAGAAGGCCAAGCTAGTCCCTTTTACATAATAAAGACTTCTCCACTGCAGCCTCAGGGGGGATGGGAGTAAAGGCATGATAATATTGGCCCTTTACTCAACTGACCACATGGCATCTGAGAACTCAACTAAACCTGGATTCAAAACGCAGCCGAGAAAGTTGCCCCTGCATGGGAGTCTGACAACCAATCAGAATACATTTCTTACACAGGAACAGGAAACAGAGAGGTGGGACTGAACAGGTTATAAAAAGCCTAGCAAGCCCCTCCCTCAGCCCTTCTCTTCTTCTCCACCAACATTAAAGCATGTGATCACCTTTTCTGTTCAGGGCTCAAACCATGTGGCCCTGTCCAACAATAAACCATCTTTCCAAGCAGCCTCCATGTCTCCAGTGTCTTTTTCCCCACTTGGAGCCGAACCCAGAAGGACGTTTCTTTCATCATTATCTAAGAAAATGCTCGATTCATAATAACCATTCTGGGCAGCTCTAGTTTCCTAAGATTACAACTCAAAGTTGTCTGACTACAGATAAGGATCCAAGGTTTTGATTTTTTTTTCTTTTGAATGCAGCGTTTAAGGATTCAGACTATATCCTGTTAATCACATGTGTAAGTAGGCCAGTTGTCCATCTTTTGAGAGAGGTGGGTCAAGCAACGGTCCCAACAGGGATTCCAGTGATGGTCTTTCTTGTAGTAGGCTAGAATGATAGTACCTTGAAATGCTATCCGAGTTTGTTTTTCTTCTCCATCTTATACCAAACAAAATTGAGGTGGATTTATTTTGAATTTATTGTGCTTTCCTCTTTCTCGGGATCGAGTAATCTTTTTTTCAAATTCGTTTAAAGGCCAGGTTTACATTTACTACTACCTCTTCGGGCTTGCATGGGCATTAGCCCTTCCCCAGAGTAGGCTAGGCCAACTCAAGGGCTGATGTTACACATCACACTAATCCAGAAGTAAGCATAGTGGCATTCCAAAGACTTTGGCTGGTTCCTAGACACTGTTTTTCAGGGTCATTCTTGCTTCTCTCAGCAGAAGAGGGTGGTTCTTTCAAGTTGCCCTTCCCCACTTGCTGGATTCATGGAGCTGATCCATGGAAAAAAATGGCTAGTAGGAGAAAGCTATCGCGCCCCCCCCCACTTCATTTCTGAAAGGGGGAGTGAGAACATGGGGTCCATAGCAGTGGTGGGTTTCAAATTTTTTTGGAACCTACGCTGTGGGTGTGGCCTCCTTTGTGGGAGTGGCTAGCTGGCCATGTGACCTGGTGGGAGTGGCTAGCTGGCCATGTGACCTGGTGGGAGTGGCTAGCTGGCCATGTGTTTTCTTTCTTTCTTTCTTTCTTTCTTTCTTTCTTTCTTTCTTTCTTTCTTTCTTTCTTTCTTTCTTTCTTTCTTTCTTTCTTTCTTTCTCTTTCCTTCCTTTTGTCTCTCTGCCCCTTTTTTCTTTTTTCTTTCATCTCTCTAACTCTTTTTATTTCTTCTTTCTTTCTTTCTTTCTTTCTTTCTTTCTTTCTTTCTTTCTTTCTTTCTTTCTTTCTTTCTCTGTCTGTCTGTCTCTGTCTCTGTCTGTCTGTCTGTCTGTCTGTCTGTCTCTCTCTCTCTCTGTGTGTGTGTCAGTGGTGGGTTTCAAAAAATTTTGGAACCTCTTCTGTAGGTGTGGCTTGCTTTCTAGGTCCACTGGTGGAACCTCTTCTAACCGGTTCGGTAGATTTGACGAACCGGTTCTACCGAATAGGTGCGACCTGGTAGGAACCCACCTCTGGTCCATAGGAATCAAAGAACTGGCAGGGAAGCTGACCAGAAGGAAAATAAACTTCAAGAAATTGTAAATCTGACTGATAGCAGTTCCCCAGGATCTCAAAGAGACAGTGGTTTTCCCCACCATCTGCTACTGGATTTTTTAAAAAAAGGCTAAATCGTTAAACAATAGAGGTTCTCTCACATATTCTTTCAAATGAAATTAATCTATCTTGAGTTCTGCTCCCAGGGAGGCCTTCCTTACTCCCGTTGACTCACGAGAGAGCCGTGCTGTTTCAACACCAACTGTGCCCCCTTGTCACACACCATCCATTTCCTTTCCTACCCGGACAGAAACGAATTAAACTATTGCTAGGTTTGAACAGTCAGATACTTAAATCACAAATAATTAGGTTATAAGGTATAGCGTAAACAGGGTGTTAGCTTTGGAGACGCTTCTGTTCTTACCAGCTGAGTAAATGCTGGGATGCATAAAAACGCGAATTGATAAAACAGGGTTAAGTGAGAAGGTACTTTGCATCTAAGGGTTTTGCTCTCAGTGGTTAGGCTGTTTTGCAATTTAGATGGGAAATAGCAACGGGACTTCTCAGTAAACAATGTGCTGATGTGGGGCCAGTGCCCTGCTGGTGAGCCAGATATATGCATCAGAGCAACTGCTTTACAGGTAGTCCTCGACTTACAACAGTTCATTTAGTGACTGTTCGAAGTCACAACGGCCCTGAAAAAAGGGATATGACTATTTTTCACCCTTAGGACTGTTGCAGCATCCCCGTGGTCCGTGACCTGACAAAAGGGCGAACGTCAAAATCGCACCTGACTAAACCGCGTCGCTGACGTCATCAACGCGGCGACAACAGCCAGCGTGGAGAAAGAAGGGCACTTTACAATAGTGCTTCGAAAGAAAGCCGATTTAACTTAAGGTAAGGGTTAGGTTTAGGGTTGGTTAAACGGTTAGGTTAAGGGTTAGGCTTAGGGTTAGGTTAAGGGTTAGGGTTAGGGTTAGGGTTAGGGTTAGGGTTAGGTTTAGGGTTAGGGTTAGGGTTAGGTTTAGGGTTAGGTTAAGGGTTAGGTTTAGGGTTAGGTTTAGGATTAGGGGTTAAGTTTAGGTTTAGGGTTACTTTTACAGCGCACTTCTGTCTCCGCACTGTTGTCACCCTGTTGATGAGGTCAGCGACGCGGTTTAGTTGGGCATGGTTTTGTCGTTTGCCCTTTTGCCGGTGAACCCCCGTGGTCACGTGATCGAAATTCAGACACTTGGCAACTGACGGTTGTCGTATCCTGGGATCATGGAATCTCCTTTTGTAACCTTCTGATAAGCAAAGTCAATGGGGAAGCCAGATTCATTTAACAACCGTGTTACTAACTTAACAACTGCTGTGATTCACTTAGCAACCGTGGCAAGAAAGGTCATAGAATGGGGGAAACCTCACTTAACAAATGTCTCACTTAGCAATTTTGGGCTTAATTGTGGTTGTGGGTCAAGTATCAGGCCTGCAGTCATATTCCTTTTAGGATCTTTGGCCTGCCACACTCTCTTTCTTTACTATGCTGTTTCATTAGTGGGGAAATGGGAGGGGGAATAGTAAGGTGTAGAATGTGTTGTTTTCAAAATAAAAAAGTCCTTTCTAGAAATCAAGGTCATCCTTTGTCTCTGCACCTCTGCACCTGACCGGAATGAGAAGGGTGGAAATGTCAGTGTGGCAGAGGAAGATTGGACCATGGGATGGACTTGTGGGTGTGGGGACAAGATCATGAACTTTCAACTGGGTGGGAACTTTCGGATTCGGGTTTCCACAGATGTACCAACATGTCTGTCTTATTAAATTGGAACTTTGATGAAAGTTATGTCTTGAACTCTGATTTAATTCTGGATGATATTTGGAACGCTGACTTCAAGGACTGCCTGTATTTTAGAAACATTTCCTGGTCTCGTCTTTCTAAGTAGGGCTGACATTTTCCCAGGACCATCTGAAACAAAGATGCGGAGCAGTGGTGGGATTCACTTACCTTCCCTACCAGTTCGCAAATGTGAGTGAGCGCACATGCGCAGTGCTTGCGCATTACGTCGGGTAGGGATGGGGGCAGAATCTCCCGCAGCCTCTGCTACTTGTTCACACGAATCAGAGAAAACCAGCTGAATATCACCTCTGATGTGGAGGATAAAGGGGATTGAGAACTACTTTCTTCTAATACAGAAACCAGCTCCATAAGCAAGGAGTTGGATTAGAAGACCTCCAAGGTCCCTTCCAACTCTGTTATTCTGTTCTGTTCTACAACCACTCCAGACTGAATCTCAGAGCTGTGGTTTCCCATTATGCTGTCTGTGTTTGATCACTGAGCCAATTCAGGAACCTAGCAAGGACAACCTTGAGGCATTTTTAACAGGGGATCTCCTGGGAATTACAGTGTGGTTAGTTAGACTGAGAAGTCATAAAAACACCCTGAAAGGTTGTAATGGCGCATTACTTTCTTATGGTTGTGGGGAAAAATGTACGGGCATAAATTTCATTTCATTTCATTTATTGAATTTCTATGCCGCCCAATCCTGGAGTTCTCCGGGCAGTTTACAGAAATGAAAAAAGAATTTAAAAGAATTATTAAAAACAATGGGACACAACAAGTTAAAAAGGAACACAACAGACACCCAATCAGACGGGGCTGGACCACCATCAAGGGGTCAACAGCCCCAGGCCTGCCGGAAAAGCCAGGTTTTAATGGCTTTGCGAAAGGCCATGAGAGTGGGTAGGGCCCGGATCTCCGGGGGCAGCTCATTCCATAGGGCCAGAGCGGCATAAATGCAGCAGTCAAACTGAAGATGTCTTCAGAGGCAAAGTTCATTTGAAACATATCTGAAATTATAATGCTGCAGCAAGCAAGCATTGGTAGTTTAGAGGTTTAGAGGTTTTAGAGGTTTTATTTGCATTTGTAGGCCGCCCTTTTCCCTGAGGGGACTCAGGGCGGCTCACAGAAAACCAGGGAGGGGGGAATACAACATTGAGACAACAACATATAATAAAATAGTAAACAACATGCATACATCATTCGGGCGGGGTAGCGGGGTAGCGATCCTTATCCCCAGGCCTGACGGGCGAGCCAGTTCTTCAAGGCTATGCGGAAGGCTTGGACGGTGGAGAGGGTACGAATCTCCACGGGGAGCTCGTTCCAAAGGGTCGGGGCTACTGCTGAGAAGGCCCTCCTCCTTGTAGTTGCCAGCCGACATTGGCTGGCCGATGGAATACGGAGGAGGCCTAGTCTATGAGATCTTATAGGTCGTAGGGAGGTAATCGGCAGAAGGCGGTCTCTCAAGTATCCAGATCCACTGCCATGTAGGGCTTTATGGGTGATTAATAGCACCTTGAAGCGCATCCGGAGATCGACAGGTAGCCAGCGCAGCTCGCGGAGGATAGGTGTTATGCGGGTGAATCGGGGTGCACCCGCAATCACTCGCGCGGCTGCGTTCTGCACTAACTGAAGTCGCCGGATGCTCCTCAAGGGCAGCCCCATGTAGAGCACATTGCAGTATTCCAGCCTAGAGGTCACAAGGGCCCGAGTGACTGTTGTGAGAGCCTCCCGATTCAGGTAGGGTCGCAACTGGCGCACCAGGCGTACCTGGGCGAATGCCCCCCTGGTCACAGCCGTTAAATGGTGGTCGAATGACAGCTGTGGATCCAGGAGGACTCCCAAGTTGCGGACCCTCTCTGAGGGGTGTAAAATTTGACCCCCCAGCCTGAGTGTTGGAATATTGGCCAAATCTTTGGGAGGAAAACACAACAGCCACTCGGTCTTTTCTGGGTTGAGCACAAGCTTGTTAATCCTCATCCAGTCCATGACGGCCTCAAGACCCCGGCCCATCACGTCAACCGCTTCATTGATTTGGCACGGGGCGGACAGATACAATTGAGTATCGTCCGCATATTGATGGTATCTAATCCCGTGCCTGCGGATGATCTCTCCCAGCGGTTTCATGTAGATGTTAAATAGTAGGGGGGATAAGACCGAACCCTGCGGCACCCCATAATTTAGGGGCCTTGGGGACGATCTCTGCCCTCCCACTAACACCGACTGCGACCTGTCCGAGAGGTAGGAGGAGAACCACCGTAACACGGTGCCTCCCACTCCCACCTCCCGCAGTCGTCGCAGAAGGATACCATGGTCGATGGTATCGAAAGCCGCTGAGAGGTCAAGGAGAACCAGGATGGAGGAGTGTCCTTCATCTCTGGCCCTCCAGAGATCATCCATCAATGCGACCAAAGCGGTTTCCGTGCTGTAACCGGGTCTGAAGCCTGACTGGAAGGGGTCTAGATAGTTTGCTTCCTCCAAGGACCGTTGGAGCTGGAAGGCCACCACCTTCTCAACAACCTTCCCCAGAAAGGGGAGGTTGGAGACCGGGCGATAGCTGTTAAGAACAGCTGGATCCAAAGATGGTTTCTTCAGGAGGGGTCTCACCACCGCCGCTTTCAGTGCGGCGGGGAAGTTCCCCTCCCGAAGGGAGGCGGTTACAACCGCCTGGATCCAGCCTCGTGTCACCTCACTGCAGTTAGCAACCAGCCATGAGGGACACGGATCCAGAACACAGGTGGAGGAACTTACAGCTCTCATGGCCTTGTCCACATCCCCGGGGGTAACGTCCTGAAACTCAACCCAGAGCTGTTCTACTTGGTCCCCCTGTGCCTCGGCTGGAACTGCAGGTGTGGAGTCCAAGTCCGACCGAAACCGAGCAATTTTGTCCGCTAAGAATTGGGCATATTCTTCAGCTCTGCCCTGCAGGGGTTCCCCCGTCTCCCTTTTATTCAATAGGGAGCGGGTTATCCTGAACAGGGCGGCTGGACGGGACTCAGCGGATGCAACCAGGGTGGCTATATGTGATCTCTTAGCTGTCCTAAGTGCCCTAGTATATTCCCTGGTGCAGGTGGTTACCATTGCTCGGTTCGATTCGGACTTATCGGACCTCCAACGGTGCTCTAGGCATCTCCTCCGGCGCTTCATCTCCCGGAGCTCCTCGGTGAACCAAGGTGGTCTCCGGGATCCGCCGCCACGGAGGAGCCGCAGTGGCGCAATCCGGTCGAGGGCCTCTGACGCTGCCGAGTGCCACGCAGCAGCCAGAGTCTCCACCGGACTGTGGGCGAAAGTGTCAGGAATAACCCCAAGCTCTGTCTGGAACCTTGATGGTTCCATAAGACGCCTGGGGCGGAACCACCTGGTCGGTTCCTCCTCCCTACAGTGGGGGTTTGGCCTCCGGAAGTCGAGCCTCAGTAGGCAGTGGTCTGACCACGACAGGGGTATGATGTCGCTCCCCCTCAGACCAAGGTCATAAATCCACTGCTCCGAGAGAAATACAAGGTCAAGCATGTGTCCCGCTGAGTGGGTTGGGCCTCGAATTACTTGGGTCAAGCCCATGACCCAAGTAATGGGAAGTTCAATATAGTAAACATGAACAACAAAAATAGAAATACAGAAAACAATTAAAATATAGAAAACATGGAGTTATGCCTTCCCTTCTTGTCTCTATCAAGTTATCTTAAACACTCTGCCCTGATTCCCCACCCTTTTCGTGCCTTTTTAGCCCCGGATCCCGAAACCTTTAGTTTAATTTTCTTCTTCTTTCAACAAAAAGTCTGTCCAAGGTTCCAGTCTTTTAAAAAGATCTTTGTCATGTTTTCCTCTAAGTTCGTCAGCTTCACCATTTCGGTAAGTTCAATTAATTATATAAACCAGTCTTCCATTGCAGGTTTTTTATTGTTTCGCCAGCTATTTGCATACAATAATTTGCCGCAATTACCACATGCAATGTTGCTTTCCAATATTAATTTTCTGATGTTCTGGTCCATAAAACCTAATAGGTATAATCCTGGTTTTATAATTATCAGTGTGAAATATCTTTTGCATCATTGTATGAGCAGATGGATTGCCTTTTAATATTATCATGGTTAAGAAAAGGAACAATTCACAGAGCAAGAATGGAACCTGTTGCCTTCCAGAGGAACTGAACTGCAGTTCCCAAACTGGGATTCTGGAAAAGGTACATCAGCAATATGTGAAATATCAGAGCCCTCGTGTTCTATGAAGAAGTATGTCAAGATAATAAACTCGTAGTGTGCTTAAATCCTTTATCCAGAATTAATTTAGCATATTTTTTTTGCTGCACATCTAAATAATTTGTGCTTATTCTTCAACATGACACTGGAAAGCATGTTTAGAGGGTGATTACCTTTGAGGTTGCAAACCATTTTCGTAAACTGAATATATAATACATAGCCTAGTGTTGTGACTCAGCAGAAGTCTGCTGTGAGTCTTTTCGGGATACAAGATTCATTATGCAGCTGGGGCTTGTTAGAGGCAGGTTTGGAGATAAAAGGACGGATGCTGCCACGCCCTAGTCGCAGGAGTCAACGTTCCTTCGTACGTTCCTTGATCCTTGATCGTGGTTTATTTGCTGTACACTTGGAAAAGTGGTTTGACTTCTGTAACCCTGATTTGTAGAGACTTTGGAAGAAGGGCTTTGCTTTCGTTTGATTCACCTTGTATTGAAGTAAGAAGGATTTGTGTTTCAGTCCGTTATCTTCTGGCAGAGACTTTAATTAGTTTATTTTTGGGCTCGAAGCCAGTTTGAACTGAGAACTGATAAAGAAAGTTCCTTTTAAGTTTATTTGTCTTGCCGTTTGTTAAGAGCTGTGAAGGGGGGACAGAACAGCCTAATATATAGTAGATGTGTTTCAGCATTGACAGCCTAATATGGCAATACAAGATCCTAAGATGAACAAGACATCGGCGTTCTAGAATTCCTCCTAGATTGTGTATGTGGGCTGTTACAACTATCCTACCAAATAACAAGAAAACAGATATATAAGACATATATCAAAACATTCATCTCTGGATCTGCCCATGTACTCATATCTACAGTCCTCTGGTTTGAATTAATACAGGAAGTCCTTCACTCATGACCAAACCGAGTCCCAATTTTTTGTTGCCAAGTGAGACAGTTGTTAAGTGAATTTTACCGTCTTTCTTGCCACAGCTGTCCAATGAATCACCACAATTGTTAAGTTAGTAACACTGTTGTTAAGTGAATTTGACATGCTTATCAGAAGGTGCAAAAGGTGATTACATAACCCTGAGGCATGCCAACTATAATATCTATGGGCCATGTGAATTTTGTCACGTGACCATGGGGATATTAGAACAGTTGTAAGTGTGAAAAACAGTCAGTGCCTTTATAGAGCCGAGGTGGCGCAGTGGTTAAATGCAGCACTGCAGGCTACTTCAGCTGACTGCAGTTCTGCAGTTCGGCTGTTCAAATCTCACCGGCTCAGGGTTGACTCAGCCTTCCATCCTTCCGAGGTGGGTAAAATGAGGACCCGGATTGTTGTTGGGGGCAATATGCTGACTCTGTGAACCGCTTAGAGAGGGCTGAAAGCCCTATGAAGCGGTATATAAGTCTAACTGCTATTGCTATTGCTATAACTTGGTACAGTCAATAACAAACTGTTGTAAGTATTAACATTGTTTTTGTAGGGATGCTTGTTACTAGTTACAAGGTCTATACAAGTTCCATAGTACTGTTTATTCAGGCTATCCCTACATAAATATCTCCACAAGATACGACAATATTAGTCACATGTATCCGTCCAAGCTGAGAAGCCAACTTCAATTTCTCTTTTGGCAGCTCCTTATGTCTTCCTCATAATGTCAAAAACCTTATTCTTACACTGCCAAATATTGTAGGAGAGTTTTGTATAATTATGTTTACGTTTTTCAGTAGGAATCTCTCTTACATGCTGAGATGGAAGAAAAAATTAATTTGGCTTGCATTTTAATAGGATCTCATTTGCATTTCCCAAACTTACCAGTGAAGTGGAATGCAGCTATTCCCTTGATTCCACACTCCGTCAAAGCCACCTACTAAGTGAGAAAAAAAAAAACAACCCATCCTTAGAAATACTTTTCTCAGGGAAAGTCACTATAACTGTTTCGTAGAACAAAAGAGAAAGGGAAATATACGTATATCAAATTCTGAATCTTTAGCATTCACTTCAGACTGTCAGTGTTCAGATATGAACGTCCATTTTACACACCTCAGGTTGACCTGACATATAACACAATAGCAATAGCAGTTAGAGTTATATACCGCTTCATAGGGCTTTCTGCCCTCTCTAAGCGGTTTACAGAGTCAGCATATCGCCCCCACAGTCTGGGTCCTCATTTCACCCACCTCGGAAGGATGGAAGGCTGAGTCAACCTTGAGCCGGTGAGATTAGAACCACTGAACTGCAGATAACAGTCAGCTAAAGTGGCCTGCAGTACTGCACCCTAACCACTGCGCCACCTCGGCACAATGTGCACAACTGAACTGAAATCTTGCAACAGGGATATGTAAAATGGCTCAGACTCTTTTTGAAATTCGTTGAGCTGCCTGCAGCTTAATTACGAGGTTCCCCAGTGGGAGAACAGCACAGTGGAGATGCCCCCCCCTTCCCCCTCTATGCCCCAGCCCTCCCCATGTGTCCTTAGATTTGAATATTTTAATTTATATAAGTTTTAATTGTATATGTATGGACATTTTTATGACTGTTTATCTCCCAGAGTTACCCGTGGGTGGCCAATACATTTTATAAATAATAATAATAATGAATAATAAGGAAAGCACACTTCACTAATTTAAAATCATGATTGCCTTCATAATTTGGGGGCCCTATTTCAAAAGTAGCAATAGCAATAGCAATAGCATTTAGACTTATATACCGCTTCATAGGCTTTCAGCCCTCTCTAAGTGGTTTACAGAGTCAGCATATCGCCCCCACAGTCTGGGTCCTCATTTCACCCACCTCGGAAGGATGGAAGGCTGAGTCAACCTTGAGCCGGTGAGATTTGAACAGCCGAACTGCAGCTTAGCAGTCAGCTGAAGTGGCTGCAGTACTGCACTCTAACCACTGTGCCATCTCGGCTTGGTAATGCCAGGCAACATAAAAGTCATTTCTGGGCCAAATCTTCATGAGAAAATGATATAGTGTCTTGAACTATTTCATCTATTTCACCCATGGATTGGGGGTGGGGGGCTTAATTCTGGCCTTTGTCCTGCCTGGATTTTTTTTCTCTCCTTAGCCTCAGGAAGGGAGAGGCCCAGTAGGCAGCCCTTCCTCATCTTGCTCACCCTTGCTTCTCATCATCCAGAAAACAAAGGCCTGCCTTCTCTCTGATCCCCACCTTCATCTACCATACATAGCGTTACACTGAGTGTGGCTCCTTCAGCTTTTCGTGAATTCCCAGATTTTCTGTAAGAAGGGTGCCATTGTGGTCATTGCAGAAACTGGCCAGCATCTCCCTAAGTCATAAACCAGATGTCTAGTTTATTTTAGATCTGCTTAAAATAATCTTTACTGTGCTCTACAGTTACTTCCAAGCAGTGGTGGGTTTCAAAAATTGTTCAAACCTACTCTGTGGATGTCAGCCTCTGCTTTGCTGCTGCTTCGGCTGCCATTGTAACGGGGTGGGGGGGGGCATGGTATTTGGGAAGGGAATCATGATGTGCTGGAGGAAGATTCTAGACGCTGACCTGACCATCTTACTGCGCATGTGGAGGAAGGGAGTTTCCCGCCAAGGTTAACTGTCCGGCATTCCATCCTGGTGATGTCTTTTGAAGTTATCTCCCACCTGACAGTTGGGTGCATTATAATTGGACTATGGACTGGGGTGCCAAGGGGAGGGGATTGAATTGTACATGATATTCTTTGCTTTCACGCCTAATTAACCAGATTCAGCTTAGCTTTGCTACTGTTCGTTTGTAATTAGTAAAAGTACACTTGATTTCAAACAAATGGAGTTGAGTGGTTTCTTTCCTGATTATTAAATAAAGTCGCACCTGACAATAAGCTGAATCTCACCTCGCACCCAACCCGGAGTGAATAACTACCGAGGGGGGTGCCCTCACCAGAAGAAAAGAAAAAGTCTTTGCATGAAAGCAACCAGGAGGAAGAAGTGGGGGCAGCGGCAGGACCATCTCTAACAGAAAGACTAGCTGAACTGAGAGTGGAAGAACCTGCTGTCTGTCCCAGATGGACTTGGGGTGTGGGACAGAAAGAGGAACCTGAGGAATTAGAAGATGGAGTCATGAGAAGGAGGCCAAAGAAAAAGCCAGCGGCTGACTGGAGTGGCACTGGAGAGGAAGACTACAAAATCTCCCACACCATGAGGCTCCTCGAAGAAGCATGGAGTGAGCGTCGAATTTGAGAGAGAGCTGTGGAAAGGGAGCCAACAGAGGAGCTGGAGAAAAGGTACTCAATGCATAGCTTAAGGGAGACTGGAGGGGCCGAAGGGGGATGTGAGCAAGAAAACCCAGAACCAGCCTCCCCCCCTGCGGCTAGAGACATTCCGAGAGCAGGGGGGGGCAGGCGACGCCGGATGGCTAAGGTCCCACCCTTAAGCGTAAAATATGATGGAGAACCCAGAGGTCTCAGGTTGTTTATTATTCAGGTCTGGAATTATATGGAAATATATGGGCCTGATTTAGAGACAGATGAAACTAAAGTGAGAATGGTGTTAATGGCCTTGGAGAAGAAAGCAGCTGACTGGATGGTCAGGCTACATAATAGCAATTCCCCTCTCCTGAGGAATTTTGATGAATTTATGGCAGCCATGAGAAGAAGGTTCGACGACCCTTTGACCGAGCATCGTGCTAGGCTGAAATTTACAGCCCTTAAACAGGGAAAGAAAACTGTGCCTGACTATGTGCAGGAATTCCAGGAATTGTCAGCCTATATGAGGGGGAGGTCGGAAGAGGCCTTGCTGGATCAATTCGCCGATGGCTTGGATAAAGATGTTTACCAGCAATGCATAAACAGACGCCTTCCCCGTCGTTTAGAAGCTTGGTAGGAGAACGCGGCTTGGCTGCTGCTTTGCTGCTGCTTCGGCTGCCATTGAAACGGGGAGGGGGGGGCATGGTATTTGGGAAGGGAATCATGATGTGCTGGAGGAAGATTCTAGACACTGACCTGACCATCTTACTGCGCATGTGGAGGAAGGGAGTTTCCCGCCAAGGTTAACTGTCCGGCATTCCATCCTGGTGATGTCTTTTGAAGTTATCTCCCACCTGACAGTTGGGTGCATTATAATTGGACTATGGACTGGGGTGCCAAGGGGAGGTAATTTAAGGTGGTTCTGACAAGTGTCATCGGCATCTTTATATCCGGTCACATGGGCAGCAAGCCACTCCCACAAAGGAGGCCACACCCTCTGTCAGGTGTGACTTCATTTAATAATCAGGAAAGAAACCACTCAACTCCATTTGTTTGAAATCAAGTGTACTTTTACTAATTACAAACGAACAGTAGCAAAGCTAAGCTGAATCTGGTTAATTAGGCGCGAAAGCTTGATAGGTTTAACTACCCTGCCATATTTTCTTTTTTTCAAAGTTTTGTTGAAGTTTTGCTCCGGTCAAAGGCAAAGTAATGCTTAACCCCTGGAGACATCCATGGCTATGCCACTGCTTTGTAGCTTTGTTTTTTCTTAAAGCGAAGAAGTAATGAAAATTTCAGGTTGGCCATTTTCAATTTCCAATATAAGATTGATATCACCTATATTGCACATTTCATTTTCCCTCTCCTTGAGGGCAAAAGAGAGACTTCTCTGTTATGTGTACTCTAACTGGGAGATGATCCAGGCCTGAAGATGATTAACCACATTTTAAAAAGAAGCAGCTGAGTTCATCTAAAACTCAAGCCATTATTATAAGATTATGAAAGCTGATTCATTTTTTTAATTATGATCTATCGATTTGTTTTATTTAGAGGCCTATATCTAGTGAAATATGTCCCCTGCGGTTCTACAGTGGTTGAATGCTTTATCAAAAGCTATTTAACTATCTTTCAAAGAAACAACTCAACTGCTTCGTTGGTAGTTTGATGCTATCGTACAACCTTGTTTTGCAGAGTTCACAAACATCCAAGCCAAACCCAAATAAACTTCATGACTGCTTAGCTTATTGTGTGAAATGATTCCTATGGCAAAATAGCATCATGAGCCAAAATATAAAGGACTTTCTTTCCTAAAAATGGTAAAGATCTTTGTGGGACAATTACCATAGGAAGCACACCTCGCAAGAGATTTGTGAAATATGCTACACTAACAAGATTTTTCTGAATATTGGCGGCCTTCAATAGGTTTCCCGTCAAATTCATAGTTCATCATGAAAGCAGCACATGCAGAAGTCATTAAAGACAGTCTCTATTTATTTATATTTATTATCTTATTTCCTTACTAAATTTCCAAGGCCTTTCTGAATCCATAATAACTGTACTATGCTCCCAACCACTTTAAATCTAGTTTTGGTTTTTTCTCATTCAGTGATATCAGCCGAAAAAGAAATGGCTTCATTACGGCTTTTAGCAGATAATATATAATATAAATGGAAATGATTACTATCCAGGGCTGATTATAATGGCCAGTCTAGTTTTATCAAAGAAGAGCAGCCAGTTTTCTAATTCACAAGTGTTCTTGTGGGAAAAGACTGGAAAAGTCTTCTCCATACCAAAATGAAAAAAATGTATTAGTTCTGTCAGCCTTTCCAGACAGAGCAGTCAAGAGACATAACTGAATGATCTAATTTAAGTGAATTAGAGGAAGAGTGGGAAGTAGAGGAGAGAAGAAAGATAGGAAGAGAGGGATAGGAGAGAGGGTGAGGGGGGAAGATGAGGAGAATAAGGGGGAGTGGTAAGGGGAGAGAGGAGAAGGAGAAAGGAAGGGGAAGTAGAGTAGAAAAGGATGGAGGGAAGACAGGATGTAGAAAGTGGGAGGAGAGAGGGGGAAGAAAGTGTCGGATAAGGTATAAGGTATATGGTGTATGGAGAGCAGAAGAGCCAATAACTGGGTTTTTCTTTTTTCCCCCCCTTTGGTAGTTGATGGCAAGATGAATTGGTGTAATTACTTAATAATACAACATGATACTGACTATGTAATAATATACATGTGATTATATGCTATGAAAATGGAAAATAAAAACTTTCTACCGGGAAAAAAAAACCTGAATGATCTAATTTTACCTTATTATAAGGCTATTTTAACAGGACATTGCAAGTCTGAAAGTACAAATCTCCTGCTATCTCTTTTACACTCCGAGAAACGGGGGGGGGGGGGGGTCCTGGTAAGCGTCTCCCCATTTTACACCTGTGTTCTATCTGATTTTTCTTATCTGACCTTTCCCTAGGCAGCCTCTCTTTGCCCCCCTCCATTTCTCGAATGGTGTGGGAGTATGCATGGATTTCCAGAAAAAATTGCAGACTACAGGAACCATTAGCACTACTCAGGTGGACTCTGAGGACATAGATAAACATTCAAGTGCTTCAAAGACCCTCAAAAGGATGCAAATGACTAGCTGTCTTCAAGGAATAGAAATTCTTCCATTCCCCACCATCCAGTCAGAGCTGAGGAAGCTTCTTGGATGAGAAGTGAAACCTCTTCAAACAAAAAAACAAGAAAGTCCACTTCCCTCCTGAAAATGCACCTTTGGGATAACCATGACCTGGATGACTGAGAATCTCTACAGATCTCCATTTCTCAAGTTTTTTCCTCACATACCATTTAGGGTTCTAAAGAAAATAATTCAGTTAATCTAATTTTTTAAAAATTTTATCCTTTACCCTATTAATAAATCTTGTTAAACAAGAATCTTCTTTTTGATTGACTTGGTTTCAAGAGACCTTGATAAGCACAGGCACATAATGCTCAATACATGCAAACCTATTTATTTTTATTGTCCAAATGCCCTACAGGATTTCCATGTATGTACACTTAAGCTCTTCACAAGATGCCCGATTACCTGTTTTAGGAATAAAGTTTAAGATTGTGTTAAGAATATTTTCTGATGAATTAATCTCATTTTTTAACCCATAAGAAGTACACTTTATATTTCTTAACCCCCAGACACAGATAGTCTAGTTCTTCAGTCCACAATTCAGATATATAACTGTTGTGACTCAGCAGCAGCTTGCTGTGAGTTGCGTCGGGATGCAGGAATAATGAGCAGCTGTTGCTCGTTAGGGTCATCTTCTGCAGATAAAAGACGGATGGTGCCACACCTTAGTTGCAGAAGTCAACGTTCATGGTTCGTCGTTTGTTTGTTCGAGAATTCAGTTCCGTCCCTGTTCGAGTTAGTGTTTATGATTCAAAGAGACACTTGGATAAGTGATTTTGCTTTCTGAAAACCTGGTTTGCTGTAAGAGTTTTGTTTTTGCATTTGTTATGTAACCTTTTTGCCAGAGACTTTATCTATGTTTATTTTGGGCTCGCAGCCAGCGTGAGCCGGGACTGATAAAGACTTTCTTTTGCAAGCTTCGTGTGACTGTAGTTTTGGAACAGGCTAAGTGGGGGTCAGAACATATAACTAACGTTTATATTTTGCCTTTTACGTCCTTATAAAATTGTTTTTCCAGTTTGCTCATGAATGAAATATTATAGATTGTTTATACTGGTTTAAGACTTGGGTTTGTAAAAAAGAGAAAACACCACTAACACCAGAACATCCAAGTTTAAGGTTTTTTCACGGTAAGCTGAGTCTAAGAAGACTGCAACATCACAAGGGTATCTCCTTTTATAACAATTAGCAGAACACCTTCATGCTGCACTTAATGGGTTGTGAGGTTGAGTCAAGAATCTTGGTCTGAATGAGGATCAGAATCTTTTTTTCTTGAAGCCAAATCAATACTGATTTTCCCTTACATTCTCTCTCTCTCTACAAGAGAGTTTCTTCTTAAACTGCAAAATCTCAGTGTTTCAGGCCAGTAAACCTCCAGTAAGAATACCAGAATTAAAAGGTGATTCTGGCTTTGGAGGAAAATATTGCGGATTTTTTGTAGGTATTTCTTTTTCACCCTATATATATTGCTACTTTCATTACCTTGAGCCACAGCTGTTGGAAACAAAAGTATAATTAAAGAGAGCAGTTTAATATTTATAGTTTTGATTCCACCTGTGATCGTCTGAATACGCGTTGTTTGAAAAACAACCTTATTACACAGAAAATTATTCACTGACATGCTGTAAGAACCCTTGTGGAGATAATAGTTCTTCTGACATTTTTAAAACACTAAAATACAATTTAAAAAAAAAGATTTGACTTTGATACTGTTGCCAGTATAGCAAACTCATGAGACATATTTTTGAGTCTTTTTCCTTTCATAATCATATGTGTGTTCTTTTCTTGATTAGGCCCGGGGTATTTCTCTTGCACAAATTTCATTATTAGATTCTTTGTTTTGGATTGGCTTCAGATTTATCAGTTTTGGCTCAAAGTCCTAGTCCTCATTTTTATAGATCTTCACCTGGTTATAGGCAAGGTGGCTGTTTCATTGGTTATATTTTCCTCTGAAAGTAGTTTCAGAAGGAACAAGGGCATTGTGACAATCCTGAGAGCAATTTAAAACAAGGAAATGTATATTTGGCTATATAAGTATATTTGCGTGATAGGGAAACTATAAGTAAAATTATTATTATGCAGAAATCTGTCCTCCAATTTTTCAAATATTTTTCCTTTCTTCTATTATCCTCTCTTGTTCTCAAAGCTGCTTTATAGTTAACCATTATCTCCTCCTCCTCCTCCCTTCCATAACAGCTGGGGGAAGAAACTTTACGAGAATTTGGCTTTTATACTTCATAAAAGAGGAAAGACATGAGACCTTCCACATGTTCACAAAACATGAACAGGTTCACCCCAGTGGTGAAATTCAATTTTTTTTTATTACCGGTTCTGTGGGTGTGACCTGGTGGGCGTGGCAGGAGAAGGACTCTTCAAAATCTCCATTCCCACCCCACTCTGGGGCCAGCCAGAGGTTGTATTTACAGGTTCTCTGAACTACTCAAAATTTCTGCTACCGGTTCTCCAGAACCTGTCAGAACCTGCTGAATTTCACCCACTAGGTAATATGTCCATTCCTGATGAATTGAAATAGTCCTATCTGTAGGCATACTTCTAAGTATGTGAAAGAATCTTGGACAGACCATCCCTAGCCACATGTTTAATTAACTATTTGTTGCTAACTATTTCAATAACTGGGCAGGATATTAATAGGAATCAACTGTATAGAAGTAATCTATTAAAACAATTATTAATAACTTTGGAATGTAGCCCTGTGATGAATTGTAAGGGAGCCAAAAATAGAAGAGGTTTTTTTTTCCAAGCACATTGAGAAATATTTCCTATCTTAGAGACACTCAGCAACCTCATTCATGACCTCACACCTTATCTTAGTGAATTCATTTATGAGGTCATCCTGTTTTAGGCTATTTGTCCTGGGAGGTTTGAATACATGCAGCTTATTTCCCTTATTAACATCCCTTTGCCTTTGGGTTGGGCTGAGGTATCACTTAAAAATGTGATTCATTCCAAGAAATATTCCAAGAAATATTACCAAGTTGGGAGAAGCAGGATTAGGCCACTTAAGGTTGGTGTAGAACTTTTTTTTAAAAACGTTCTGTGTATCCTTATTAGACAGATGCATGATTGACGGGCTAGAAAGGAAGAATATTATTCCACATGCCCTAATCAGTAGTGGAATTCAATTTTTGTTACTATTGGTTCTGTGGGTGTGGCTTGGCTTGGTGGGCGTGGCTTGGCAGGTTTGGCAGGGGAAGGATACTGTAAAATCCCCATTCCCTTCCCACTCCAGGGGAAGGTTACTGCAAAATCCCCATTCCCTCCCAATCAGATGTAACTCAGAGGGGCAGAGAATAGATGGAGGTGGGTGCAGTGAGAGGTGGTATTTGCTGGTTCTCTGAACTACTCAAAATTTCTGCTACCAGTTCTTCAGAACTGGTCAGAACCTGCTGAATACCACCTCTGGCCCTAATACATAAAGGGAAGAACTGTGCCAGATTAGTCTTCTTGGCAGAAGAAGCAGGTCTTTGCGTGGGTTGAAGGAAGGAGGAGGAAAAGAAAGGTTAATCCATGTGGCCCTTTAGCCACTGTGTTTTTGCCAAAACTCAATTTCAAAGTTTAGAAGTTCCAAAGCACGCACTTTAGAGAGGGACTAGAGGGTCACTGAATTGCAAAAACAGCAGTAAAGTAAGTCTGCCCAACTCTTCTTTTGCTTTGTAGTTATTAATCACAGGAGGTTGAGGAACAGATCCTTGGTGAAATTTTTAGAGTTGGATAAAGGCAAAAAGCAAATAAGGTGTGACACAAGTACTTGGAGAGTCTGAGGAAGTGCTTAGAAGAATTCAACAATGATTGGGTGGAGTAGCTCCACCCAATCATAGTCCCATAGTCATTGGGAAGATGACTTTTGATATTCTACTGTATCGGCTGTAGAAATCTAATTGGAGTGATAAGAGCCAAAAATGCCTTGTACCAGTTTTGTTGCTATCTCAGCCACAGTCTTATTTCAAGAAAATCTGCCTAGCTTCACTCATACATCGCCACAGATATATTCAGAGGTGGGTTCTTACTAGTTTGGACTGGTTTGGCCAAGTAGGTCAGGGATGTGCAGTCAGGGGAGGGCAAGGGAGGCGGGGCCTCACCAGTGTCATGAGGAAAAGAAAAGAATTTTTAAAATAATTAAAAAGGCCAAGGTAGTTGAGGTCAGACTCCAGAGTCACAGTGACTCTGAGTCTGCTTAGCGCTAACTGCAAGGGGGAGGCGAGAGAACTATGGGCCTCCTTTGCATAAGGAATTTTTCGCCTTTTAACCCTTGCTCAGAGTTAAGCAAGGGTTAAAAGGTGAAAAATTCCTTATGCAAAGGAGGCACGTGATTCTCCCGCCTCCTGATCTGGGAGCAGCCAATCGTGCCTGTTGCTTTTTATTTAATTTTTTACATTTTCATCATGGCGGGCAGACAAGAGGAGAGTTGAAATCCACAGCTGGAAAAGGTATGTGGATCGGACGGAGGGAGGGGAGGGATTGAAAATTATTGTAATTTAATTTGTAATTTTTTATTGTGAGGAATTTGTTTGTGTGTGTGTGTGTGTGCGCGTGTGTTTCTTTCTTCACAGCGGTGGGGTCGGAGGAGGCGGGGGGCGAGGTGGCAGAGCGCGGCAGTGGCAGGGATGTTCTCGCCGCTGTGTCCAACAGGCCAGGCGTCTCGTGTTTATGTCCACCATAAACACGAGACGCCTGCCCTGTTGGACACAGCGGTGGCGGGCTGCCACTTGCTTTCTTTTGCCAGGCATCTCGCACCCGCGTACAGCCCACTGGAGCTCACCACACCGGGGGAGGAATGGGCTGGGTGGGCTGGCTGGCTGGGGAGGGGGAAATCATGGCTGCTCAGGCCCCGGGCAGAAGGGCTTTAAAGTGGCAGCAGGGCCCCGGCGACAGGGCTTTAAAATCCTGGCGCCATCCGCCATAGAGCAGGTCCCGGTCTATGGCGGACACAGTGCTGGGGCTTCAGCGGAGCTTTCGCGCTTGCCTCACCGGCCATGAAGCTCACCGCACGTCACTGGAGTAGGTAGTAACTCGGCCTGCCATGCCCCTGAATCAGTTCTCGTGGTGGCAATCAAAACCCAACCCTGTATATATTGCACTAATCTATACATACGGCCATATGAAGTAACCAAATTATGACCACAATTGAACCAAAAAAGTAAGATAGTTGTTAAATGCAATTTGCCCCATTTTATGACCTTTCTTGCCATATTTGTTAAATGAATCACTTCAGTTGTTAACACATTTGTTAAGCGAATCTAGCTTCCCCATTGACTTGTCAGAAGTTCACATAAGGTGATCCCAGGACACTTCAATTCATCATAGATATGAGTTGGTTGCCAAGCATTTGAGTTTTGATCATATGACCATTGAGGATGCTGCAAAAAAACAATCAAAAATCACGGTTTTCAGTGCCATTGTAACTTTGAACGGTCAGTTAATGGACTGTTATAAGTCGAGGACAACCTGTATTGCATGATTGTCCTTGTTGAGGCAAGTTGGATTGACTTTATTACATCAATTCTGTACCAGCTGCACTGGTCCTTCCTATACAAAGCACATATGTTAAAAGTAGTACCTTATCAACTTTCTCAAAATTGTTGTGTGCACTTTGAATTCTGTTGATGGTATTGAATAGGCTTCATCATATTTTAAGGTTCTTTGGGAGAATTCCGATGCAACGACGGAGTGAAAGGCTGGCCATCCTCCAAAAGCTGAAACCCATTTCATACCGGGAAACAGGAGTGAAAAGGTACATGGGGGTTCCTTTAATTTATTGCCGAGGGCCCGAGCTGCCATGAGGTAACTAGGGAAGGGAAGGACTGCCTCCTGTGCTGGCCTTGGCCCGTGACCCGACAAATGCACGCACAACAAAAGCGCGCCGACAAAACTGCACCCACAAAAGCGCAATTTAAGTTAAGGTAGGGGTTAGGGTTAGGATTAGGGTTAGGGTTAGGGTTAGGGTTAGGGTTAGGGTTAGGGTTAGGGTTAGGGTTAGGGTTAGGGTTAGGGTTAGGGTTAGGTTAGGGTTAGGGTTAGGGTTAGGGTTAGGGTTAGGGTTAGGGTTAGGGTTAGGGTTAGGGTTGGGTTAGGGTTAGGGTTAGGGTTAGGGTTAGGGTTAGGGTTAGGGTTAGGGTTAGGTTCAGGGTTAGGGTTAGGTTTAGGGTTAGGGTTAGGGTTAGGATTAGGGTTAGGGTTAGGGTTATTAGGTTGTTATTACTTGATTGTTGAAGGTGCACTTTTGTTGGCGCGCTCCTGCGTGCATTCATCGGTGCGATTTCAATGTCGCGGTTTTCTCGCTGCGGTTTCATCGGCGCGCTTTTGTCGAGCGCACATTTGTTGGTGAACTGCCCTGGCCATCCCCTTCACTAGGACTTATTTTTTGGGGTAGGGCTTATATTAAGCCCACCCCAAAAATAAGGCCTAGCCTGGGGTAGGTTGTATTTTCAAAGAAACACGGTATAAGAATATCGTGGTGCTTACCAAACTTCATTTCAGTGTATTTAGAACCAATGCACATTTTTTCTTTTGTAAAATTCAGTTCTTGAAAGTAACTATTACTTCATGGTCCCCCTGAGTCAGTGGTTCTCAACCTGTGGGTCGGGACCCCTTTGGAGGAGGGGTGTCAAATGACCCTTTCACAGGGGTTGCCTAAGTCCACTGGAAAACACGTATTTTCAATAGTCTTAGGAACCGAGACACCAATTTTATGGTTGGGGGTCACCACAACATGAGGAACTGTATTAAAGGGTCGCGGCATTGGGAAGGTTGAGAACCACTGCCCTAAGCGAATCCTTCAAAATACCATGGAAATAATTCTTTGAAACTGGAGAACTGGCAGAAATGATGGTTGCGTCAAACACAATCTCTGTAAAGTTTCTGGAGTCTGATCAGCTTCTCCTAATATCTTCAGAGCAGGATGGAACAATAGTTTGGTGGCCTGGAATGGCATAACTTCCTTGAGGGAAAATGAGGACTGCAGCTGGGGTAATGATATTTGGTGACAAGGCTACTCATGCATTTTAGTGAGCCTGGAATATTCTGCTCCCGCCTCTTAATTTTGGGTGGATCGCTTACCTTCCCTCCTCTCCCCCCTTCCTTTTATTTTCCATGATTAAACCTACAGTTTTACTAGAGTTTCTGGATGTTTCTCATATCAATTCATACTGCTGATTTATTAAAGTTATATACAATGTTTTGCAAAAGGTCATTATCACTGACCTCTCTCTCTGGATGGGCAGCCCTAGAAAAAATATATTAGGTTGGCTCTGGATTGATTGCCATGTGCTAGGGCCTCATACTTCTCATTTCCAGGTCTTTATACCTAGCTAAGATAATTTAGAATATTTGCCACATACTCTTTCTTTTTGAAGCCACAATAAAATACTTTGTACACTGGAGTTGTGTGGAGTTCTCCCTGCGCAAAAGCTTGGATTTGCTTCTCATAAGATTCAACCGAAATCAGGGGTGGTTTCTGGCCGGCGTTACTGCCGGTTTGCTCATGCGTGCGCTGGATGTGTGCTGTGCGTGCATGCACAGTTCAATGGAAATTGTTCAGTGCATGTGCATAACTAAAAAAAAAGATGGTGGCAGCGGTGATCAGGAAACCGGTTCGGAAGCGTGTCCAGCCTGGATTGCTGCCGGTTCTGAGACCCAGGCCAGCATACCACTACCAGTTTGGCTGAACCGGGCTGAACCAGTAGGAACCCACCTCTGACCAAGATGTCAACTTGCACCAGACAACTGATGTTTTTAATCTTCACTTATGCATCTTAAGGTAATTTTGAAAATTTCTCTTGGTGGCCATGCCCCAGAATTGCACAGGAAGAAAGATCTCTGGCTGCTCTCTAATGAATATTGATCTGAATATTCTCTCCTTTTCAGGGTTTTCAAAAAAATTCGCAGGAAGCGCCGTTCTCTTGTTCTACAAGAAGAGCCGGAGAAGAAAACATGGCAGGAGGCCTGGAGCCAGAGTAGTTGGGACACAAAGAGCAGCAGATCTGAAGACCCATCACAGCCTTGCTGTAGTGAGTGTGTTCATTGGCCAAGTGAAGTGAGGCCTTGGTTGCTCTTTCCCTAGCTACCTCCGGATTTGTAATAATGTCAAGCACAGACAAATACATTCAATTACTGATATAATTTATAGACCACTTGTCGGCTGTGACCAGGGGGGCCTTTGCCCAGGTTCACCTGGGGCATCAATTGCGGCCCTACTTGGATCGGGGTGCACTTCAAACAGTCATTCACGCCCTTGTCACCTCAAGTCTGGATTATTGCAATGCACTCTATATGGGGCTACCCCTGAAAAGCGTTCGGAGACTACAGCTAGTCCAGAATGCAGCCTTGCGAGCGATATTGGGTGTATCGAGATACACCCATATTACACCTATCCTCCACGAGCTGCACTGGCTGTCAATTGGTCTCCGAACGCAATTCAAGGTGTTGGTCATTACCTTTAAAGCCCTACATGGCTCAGGACCAGCGTATTTGTGAGACCGCCTACTGCTGCATACCTCCCAATGGCTGATAAGATCCCACAGGGTGGGCCTCCTTAGGACGCCGTCAGCCGGACAGTGTTGGCTGGTGGGGCCTCAGAGGAGGGCCTTCTCTGTGGCTGCTCCGACCCTGTGGAATCAGCTACCCCCAGAGGTCTGGACCTCAGCCATCCTCATGGCCTTAAGAAAAGCTGTTAAAACCTGGCTGTTCCGGCAGGCCTGGGGCTGTTGACCTTATTATGTAGGGTCCAGCCCCACTCTGAACGTATGTGTATTGGAGAATTTTTAAATATTTTTATTTTTATTTTGTTTGTTTTTTTCTTTTCTTGTTTTGTGTAAGCCGCCCGGAGTCCTCCGGGATTGGGCGGCCTATAAATCTAATAAATTCAGTTCAATTCAATTCAATTTATCTCTAAATCTGAAAAATATTGGACAAAAATTTGGAAATGGGTGCAAGAAATTACAGGAGAACAGATAAAATACAAACCCGAAATCTTTCTACTGGGAATAATCAAAGGGAAATATACAAAGAAAATTAAGTACATATTAACACATCTGCTAACTACAGCTAGAATAGCATTTGCCCAATGCTGGAAACAAAATAATACCCCCTTGGATGAATTAGTGATAAAAAAAACTTTGGATTGTGCAGAGATGGACAAATTAACACTGGAATTAAAAGATAAAGAAGAGTCGGAATATTATGAAATTTGGAACAATTGGTACAAATGGCTGCAAAACAAGAATAAAATTAATTAAGCCAAATATATATATATATAAATATATATAGAACTGTCTATAAAGGTGTGTAAATATAGAAGTGAAATATTATATACATGTACAGGTATGATGACATAACAATGTTGATGTAATGACTGTAAGGTGTTGTAGAAGGGAAAAAATAATAATAAAAATCTGCTAATATCTCTTAAATTCCCGAGTAGCATAGAATATGCCAAAAATCTTAAAGACAAATATAAATATGCAATCTTATGTTAAAAATAGAATTAACATATCATTTTGAAAAAAAAAATGATAGCAATGGCAGGGATGTTTTTGGAACCCTGTTAAAGGGCAGTATCGATGTAGTTCCTGGATTGCGTTTGGAAGGAGTTCCATAAATGTGGGGCAGCTGTTGGGTAAGCCCCATCTCCTGGAGATCAAACAGGATGGCTGACACTGTTGGAGTCTTCCAGATGATCCGAGTGGGCGTTGGAAAAAAATGTCTCAGGGATTCCAGGCCAAGCAATTTAAGGCATTAAAAATAGTAGGCTTTATTGTACTTAGAAACAAATTGGCAAGTAGTGTAGATTTTCCAAAACTGGCATCACATGGTCCAGTGGTGGGATTCAAATAATTTAACAACCAGTTCTCTGCCCTAATGACCATCTGGGTGGGCGGGGCTCAGTGCTCATGTGATCATGTGGGCGTGGCCAAGTCAATGTCACTCAGGTCGATGGGCGCTTCACCTTAGCTGTTACAATGTCATAAGGGTTAACCGGAGAGGCAGTTTCTGTAAGCAGGGCAATAAAGATGAGGCTAGAAACAACACCAGAATATTTCCTTCCTGCCTTCCTTACAGGATTAGCCTTGTAAAGTGGGAAAAAACAAAAAGATTTCTTCCAACAATCGGTTCTCCGAACTGCTTAGAATGTTGCCAACTAGTTCTCCCGAATAGGTGCGAACTGGCTGAATCCCACCACTGACATGGTCCCTACAGGATACTTTATTCCAGGGACCATAGTAGCGGCCACATTTTGTACCATCTGAAGTTTCCAAAGGGGAGAAATGGAGGGCCTTTGGAGAGCATGTTACCCAACCAAGGCTGGAAGTTATCAGGGGTTATAGCACTGTTTAAAGGTAATATGATCTAGCAATGGATGCAATTGGTCCATCAGCGGCTGTGCCAGTGGCTATGCCTTGGTCCTTTGTAACCCAAGTGGTCAGGACTTCACATCTCCTGCCAGCTTGGTTTGGGCTTATAGAGCAGCTCTTCCCAGCTGCAGGTTGCCAGCACCCTCAGAGCAACGCAGAAGCAGTGGAAAGCAGACCTTCTGGCTTCCATCAAGGCGAAAAAGAAAGCAGCTGAGTCAGCCGCTAAAGCCAGGAGGAGTCAGATGATAGGAATGTGACTTCTCACCCGGCTCTCCAGCCCTCCTTGCTGAGATCTCTCAGCTAAGATCATAATAATAAGGGCATCATTCTATCTTCTTTAAACACGGAAATGTTATATTTGTGTTCAGGATCAACTCAACATTTATCCTGATTTTCCACTGGGAAAATATACGTAAGATATATTGTAATAATATTTGCAAAAAACTGGAAAAATGAAACAATACCAAAAGAAGAAGAAATCATTCGAAAAATAATGGACTGTGCCGAAATGAGTAAATTGACATTTGAAATTAGAGAGCAAGAGGATGAACAATTTTATAAGATATGGGACCTGTTTTATCAATGGCTAAGGGAAAAAGAACAAAATTTTGGAAATGAAAAATGATATACTTATGTCTTAATTGGAAAAAGTAAATGATGATATAATTATGCTGTGAAATAATTCAACAATGATATAAGGAAGTACTAATATAAGGTCTGGTGATATAATGTATAAGGTTAAGAATTTATTATAATGATATTTCGCTGCTAATAAGGCAATTCTAGTAGGGGAACAAATGAAAACTGGTATATATAGGCAGCGATGCCTTGTTGAACAATGAAGGAATAAGATCTCTGTTTGAAGGTATGAAATGCAAGGTTAACAATGAATAGAAGTATATTCTCTGGGGGAAAACAATGCTAATGTTAACTGAATATATATGGTAGAAGGAAAATGAGACCTTTAGTTACATTAGAGGAAATATCTGAGATGGTAAACATTATTTGAAGATGTAGATGTTAAAACAACCGTAATCAAACGACATGCTGCATGTGATGATGTTTTTTTTTTTTTTTGTCTTTTTTTTCCCCTTCCTTTTTGGACCTTTTTTGTCCTTTTTGGCCTTCCCCTCTCCCCCCACCCTTTTTTTTTTCTCTTTTCCCCTTCTCTTTTTGAACTTTTTTTTTTTTTGTCCTTTTTGGCCTCCCCCCCCTTCCCTCACCCTTTTTTTTTCCCTCTTCCTCTCTCCCTTGTTTTACTTTGTTGTTTTTTGTTTTTTAAACCCTAGCTTATTGTGGTGCTTATTAAATATACAATAGAGAGATACGGGATGTATAAACTTAGTAGGGATGCACCTGTGATTAAACGACATATTGTATGTGAAGATGGGCTTTCCCTCCCCCCCCTTTTTTTTCTCTCCATCCTCTCCCTTTCCCATTGTTGTCTATGTAACCAAAAAATAAAAATAATTAAAAAAAAAAAAAAAGATATATTGTAATAATGACGTGTACTTACAATGCAGTTCACTTGTAAAGGACCAGGACAAGTATAAGACTGACCGGAGATATTTGTGGAAGGGAACAGGTGGGGTGGTGGTAGTTGCAAGTAACAAAACAAGAGCCGAGGTGGCGCAGTGGAAAGAGCTGAGGTGGCGCAGTGGTTAGGGTGCAGTACTGCAGGCCACTTCAGCTGACTGTTATCTGCAGTTCAGCGGTTCTAATCTCACCGGCTCAAGGTTGACTCAGCCTTCCATCCTTCCGAGGTGGGTGAAATGAGGACCCAGAATTGTTGTTGGGGGTGATACGCTGACTCTGTAAACCGCTTAGAGAGGGCTGAAAGCCCTATGAAGCGGTATATAAGTCTAACTGCTATTGCTAAAACATGCAATTCCATGACTCAAACCATTGTGTTTGACATTGGGACATGCACGAAAGAGTAAGCTTTCCATTGTGACTTCATTGCATTCATGTTGTCGTGTGCATTTAAGGTAGATCAAATCTTGTTGTGCACAGATTTAAACATGTGCGAATCCCCTTCACTTTAATGGAAGGAGGTCAACCTTTTGGCTTCAACCTTTCTGAATTTGGCGAAGTATTCTCAATCTTGACCCTTTTTTATCCTGCATGAATGTGCAGGCACATTTCCCCTTAATCAGCGGTGCACTAGACAGCTGCCTGCCAACCCAGGCTTGGAGATTAGGAAATGGAGATCATGCCTTTCAGAAGGTCCGAGAATGTTTCCATGCAGAGGGGAACCCATGGATAAGGGGGAGGGGTCAAAGGAAGGCAAAGAAGAAGGCAGTTACTGAGGGACAGAAGCTCTTGTGCCTTTTTAATGACTGACATCTATAAAAGAGCAGTGTTTGATCATGAAGACATGGCTGCCGTTATGATTGTTGACACTGGTATTCTGTAGCCATTTCACTCCATCATTGCAGGATGGCGACTGCTGATGGTTTTCAGGGCCTGGCAACATGTAAGGTACTTTCAGGCACATCTCACATAAAGGTATCTGAAAGAGCTCCAGTGCCCAAACAGTAGTTAGCCTGGCAGAAAGTCCTTTGTGGCAATAACTTTTGTGGCAATAACCTTTGTGGCAAATAACTTTGCCAATAGCAATAATTAATTCGTAATTTAATAAGCTTAGATGCTGCCCAATCCCGTAGGACTCCGGGCGGCTTACAAATACAAGATAAAAATAAAATAACAAATAGGGGAAAAACGAGAACAGTTTAAAAGGAACACCCCATACATTTGACTTAGCTGGGGGCTGGACCTCATTCATGGATCAACAGCCCCAGGCCTGCCGGAACAGCCAGGTTTCGGTGGCTTTTTGGAAGGCCGAGAGAGTGGGAAGGGTTCGGATCTCTGCGGGTAGATCGTTCCACAGGGCCGGAGCAGCTACAGAAAAGGCTCTCTCCCGAGGGGCCGCCAGCTGGCATTGTCCACTCGACGGCACCCGGAGGAGGCCCAACCTATGAGTTCTTATTGGCCACTGGGAGGTATGCAGCAGGAGGCGGTCTGTCAGATATCCAAGTCCAAGGCCATGTAGGGCTTTAAAGGTAATAACCAGCACCTTGTAGCTCGTCCGGAGACCAATAGGGAGCCAGTGCAGCTCGTGGAGGATAGGTGTAACATGCGTGTACCGAGGTACACCCGATATCGCTCGTGCGGCTGCATTCTGGACCAACTGTAGTCTCCGAACACTCTTCAAGGACAGCCCCATGTACAGCGCGTTGTAGTAATCACCCTTGTGTATTGCCTTTACTGCCACAATAGGCTAACAAAGTGGGCCAAGAAAGAACAGCGCACCTTCTAGCAATCTCCATGGCTTACTGAGCCCTTTCCTAACTCTGTACCATAGAAATCTTCATGGAAATCAACTATCACTCCCTTATTTGATTGCTGGCAAGCAATGTACCAGACCAGGGATCTACAACCTAGGCCACTTTAAGACTTGTGGACTTCAACTCCCAGAATTCCCCAGCCAGTATGGCTGGGGAATTCTGGGAGTTGAAGTCCACAAGTCTTAAAGTGGCCTAAGTTGGAGACCCCTGTACCAGAGCAATGTTAACCATGTAATTTGTCTCCCATAGGTAAAGATCTGTTGGATCAGAGTTCTTTCATTATCCAGCATTGTTTTGAAACTCCCCGCTTGGTGGAACCTATTGCTAACATCACGGTGTACCAGGTTCAGCAGCCACTGATTCTAGGTATGTTAGACATGAACGCATTTTCCTTTCAGGTGGGGCCAGCGGTGCATCTTTAAAAAAAAGATTGGCCCAAGATATTTGGCTGCTTAAAATGAGGGAAATAGGGTTCTCTCCCCAATCAAAGTGTGCTCAAACCTATTTAAGACTTCTTAAGGACTACCTCTATAGGGGTGGGCTGCTGGGGGTTTACAGGGGTTTGGGAGAACCTCTAGCTAAGATTCTGTGCAGTTTGGAGAACCCCCAAATCCAACTCGTGGCTGGCCCCACCCCGCCCCTCCCAGGAGTCCCCATATGGCCCATTTTGGAGGCAGGTAAGTGCAGGGCTGGCAATGGAGGCTCGGGGAGGGCGAAAAATGGCCCTACTGGAAGTTTGGGAAGGCCACCAACGGGCCCGTTTCCAGCGTCCAGAGGGCCTCCAGAACCCGGGGAGGCAGTTTTCATCCTCCCAGAGGCTCGAAAAAAGCCTCTGGAGCTTGGCAAGGAAAAAACGCCATGGTGCAGGAGGCCGACTAGGCCATACCCACCATGGCCACAGCCACCCAGCAACAGGGCAGAGAACCGCTTGCTAAAATTTTTGAACCCGATCCCTGCCTGTATTCCAAATTAACCAATGTAGGTGGTTGCCCTCATTCTATCTAATGGTAGAGTCAGCTTTGGCTAAAATTCACCTGGGAAGGGGAATAGATTGCTTCTTTAGAAGGAACGAAATATTCATGGGATGAAGAAAATATCCCACAAACACTCCAGAAGCATCTTCTCTTTCCACTTTTTATAATCTTTTCGACCAACTTTAGAGTAGTTAGCAATAGGAATAGCAAGAAGTGACTCCCTCTCTGTTCCTCTTTATTGCCTCTTTCTTTCCTTACTTTGGAAGACTATCAAGTTCTCACTTTTTGTTGGGTTTCTGTAGGAAGAAAACCGTGTTCTCCTTTTCCCCATCATAGGAATAGAAAACTCAAACATTCAATCGTTCTCTTGGAGTACTGCATGCGTTTCTTTAATAAGCCTCAATTGTCTTTTTTTTTGAACCTGACTCTAGTTCTACTCATACATTTATGCTCTGCTGAATATAGACCACAGGTGATGAACTCAACGAAAGGACTGTACCCTTAGAAGCACTTTCCTCCTGGCACAAAACTCCCAGAGCTGCAATTGAGGCTGATATCTCAACATGGTGCCTTCTTGGCGGACCACCATCTATCATCCACTTCCAATATACTTAGCGGACATGGGCAGTGAGCAGTGCCATGAATAGAACCTGCATTTCTCTAGATGGCTCTGGAGCCATCCTGATGTAACATCAGTCTTGGAGAGGAATTTTAATGGTGGTTCTAAATGTACAGGAGTTTGTTGGAGCCCTGGGAAAAATTACCTCTGCTATTTACGGGATTCATCCCTCCCACTTCTGTAGGATAATGACTTTCCTGTTTATTAACAAATTCTACAATGGTTGGTAGGTAGGCAGTTTATCTAGAGAGTTGCATATCTATGGTCTGTAAATCTTTGTATCCTTTGTGTAATCGTCATTTCCACTACAGAGCAAATACTCACCTTGTATTAATGTCCCTTTTGCTCTGCTTTCCTTTCCTCAGAGACACATTGGAGGCCTTTCATGAAGGTGTTGGCTTGTATAACCCTAATATTCATCGTGGGCCTCTTCTGGGGTGAGTGCTTTAACAAGCCAGTCTAAATACATTTTTATTTTGTTGACAGTTTCAGAAAGATTTTTTCCCCCTGCATCAGGGGTGGGTTTCTCGCCCGGTTCCAACTTGTTTGGTTGGAATGGGGCCGGCGGCGTCCTCGTGCATGCGCGCAGTGCACGCATGCATACTAGCGTCTGTGCGATGCTCCAGCTGCTCCTGAAGGATCGCGCAGGCACTATATGCGTCCTGCGCATGCGTGGAAGCGCAGAACTCGTCAAAACCGGGTAAGAAACGCGGGCGGGCAGGTGGACCCTTCGGCGTTCCCGGAAGCTACTTACGTCCGGGTTCGCCGACCAACCGGTTCGCAGGGACCGCCGCGAACCGCCTGAAACCCACCCCTGCCCTGCACGTGAAAAATGTAGATGATATTAAGACTACTGGAAAAAAGAAATGCTTCAAGGGGCCTTGTCTCTTCAATGGTGCCACTTGCGTTGACTGTCTTAAAATCAATCCTGAGCATGGAATTGACTTCTTAGAATTTTCCTCTGCACTAGAGAAACCCACTTAAAGAAATTCCATGATGTTTTTAATAACCAGGCAGGCTCATTATACATATACTGTATTTTGGAGGCCTGGCAGATCTTAATATGGAATAACTTGGGGATTTGGTTCATCCAACATACTAGGAAATCATGGCATTTAGTTGGTTTGACCTCTTAGCATGAAACCATTGAGATTTGTAGACAATGGACCCAAGGCTTAATGGGATCTTCAAACAAAGGCAGAATGGTCATCTGTCAGAAAAATTCCAGTGGATGTTGTACCGAGCAAGATCTTGCATTAAATGACCCTGATGATCCAGATCCAGAGTAGTGTGCCATGTGTAAACTTAGCTCTGTCAGCATTTACACAGGATAATAAATAGCAATTCCATGCAGATCTAGAAAAGGAAAGGAAATTCACCTTTCTCCCTCTCCTCTTTCTCCATAACTGGGAAAAGATATAAACCAGAGCTTCATGATGCTTTCACAATCCCTGTCCTGTTATTATGAATGAAACAGGAGGATCTGTAATTTAAAATGAATTCTCGTTTGTTAAAGAAACTAGCTAAATGATCCCAGGTTTCTAGTTTGCTTGTTTGGAAATGAAACAAGTTTTTATTTTAGATCATGATCCCTAGCTTGTTTATCCCACCAAACGAGGAATAAATGATAATCCGAAAATGGAGAAAAGTGAGACTGAATTCTGGTTGATTCCTTTACCTGATTGTGCGGAAGGGAAGGAAAAAGGCATCAATAGCAACAGAAACAGAATGGCCAAAACAGTGTTGCGGTATTGTACTGGAGACAATCCTTTTGGGCATGCATGTTGACATCACAATGAGCACACACATAGCTGCACCGTGATGTTGCAAGGCTGCTTTCATTAGTCTGAGCTTCCTCCCTCCCATAGCCAACACTGGAAATGGAAGCATAATTCGGGTTCTGTGTTGGGATGGGCGATTTCGTGCTTGTATCTGTATAAGTAAGCTGCATTGATGTTACTTACCAATCTTCCTCTAGTCTAGCATGACCTTTATTTTGATAACAATGTGTGACAGCCCCTTGCTTATTTCCTATATTTATGGATAAATGTGTAAGGAACACTTCAGTGACACTAGATGTGTATTGATCAGGGACAGGAATCTATCTATCTATCTATCTATCTATCTATCTATCTATCTATCTATCTATCTATCTATCTATCTATCTATCCATCCATCCATCCATCCATCCATCCATCCATCCATCCATCCATCCATCCATCCATCCATCCATCCATCCATCCATCCATCTATCTGTCATCTATCTATCTTATTCCTTTTCTACACTTTGCAAGGCATTGCTTACCCAAAAAGAGTGGCATCTACCTACCTACCTACCTACCTACCTTTCTTCCAAAGAAATTCCCATTAAAAGTTAATTATGTCCAATAATCTTGCCAATCTGTTCCTAGCTCTCTTACTAAAGACTTCTTTCTTCTACCCAACGGTAAGAAAATAGAAAGGAAATTGCCTTCAATCTTCTTTAGGTCATAAAATTGCTCAAAACTCCCTTAACTGTCTTGCTTAGGAAATGTTGGGCTCAAGGATTACCTGTATCTCATTTGGAATAGGACTCAAAACATGTCATATTTGCAGTTATTAAGTGACCGAATGCTACTGAATAATTCTGAAAAGGGGCTTAATGAAATTCATCTTTACCTCTAGGTTTCATGTCTGGCCTATGCACTTCCTCTAATATTTTCAAGCAGATCATGAAGATGCAATTAAGGTAAAAAAGATGTTTTTAATTAATGAACTGCCCATAAAGATTGGGAAATATGCTAATAGGGATGCTTTAATCATTCAGCATCAGCCAAAATCTCTTTTTAAATGGTGAAACAAAAGTGATGGAAAAAAATAGTGAAAAAGGAGCCCTGCCCTCTATAAATGTATTTAATAAATCTATCCTCTCCACGTAGAAGAGTTACCAGAGGAAAAAACCAGAATCGGTTACTCAGTTTTCCCCAGTCCTCTTCCACTTTTTCACTTGTCTGGAATTCCTAAAATGCCTGCCCAGCAAGGCTGCTGTAACTCAAGGTGACTTTGAACTTAATGGAATGTGGGCTGACCTTAAGTTTTTCTTAAGCTTTAAAAAAAAAGATGATTTATACTGATAGTAGCCGTCCAGTGTTAAATGCTGGTGATTTATTTTTTCTTTTTTCTTTTAAAAAAAAAGTTTCTCCTTTTTTAGATAGATGTTCTTCAGGTCCTTGAATGGGATGTAAATGTCATCAACCTCTGGATATTGTCAACAGCCAGCTTGCTAAGTTAGAGATGAAAGAGAAATGGATGAGTCTCTTTATGTGTGGCAGATTCTACACAGAATAAAAGAATATTTTAACCGTGACCTCTTTTTGTTGGGAATGAAAAAAATCAGAAGCACAAACCGGTTTCTTTTGCTTTGTGGAAGAAGCCTGAAATGTTCTCTCAACAAAATGTCAGAAAGTTGTAGGAAATTGAATGCTCAGCAGAGAATGTACAATATATACTATCAATCTTTGATGAAGTCTCATATTTTTGGAATTTAGGACTAAATGTAATTTTTTTAATAGAATGATTTTAGGTGTACTGTCTCCTATAATTTTGTCCTAAGTAGGGCAATATGCCAATCAATAAATCCTTAGGTTGCATCTGAAAACATCATGACATTGGTATAATAAGCAGTTGTAGTTACAATTTTATAAAATACCCTTTAAATGAACAGCGGTGTAAATTTCAATCCTTTCAACCACATTTTCCATTCCTGTGTATTATAACCAAAAAATTTACCCCACTTTATCACACGTTCTTTTACTTGTTCTTCTGTTTCACTTTTCATTTAAAGTTTATACATTTTAGCAGTTATATTTTCATCATTTGTATGCAATTCTATTTGAGTCTTACAACATTCAAAACCACAAATTCTTTTGTCTACTTTAAATCTTTCAAATAACTATAAATAAGGAGGCTTGCAAACGATATTCTCTGCCACCTGTTCTCTTGATTTTATTTTACATTTTCCTTGACAAAATGCTAATAATTCATGAGAGGTTAGCCATTTGTGTTGGCCTATTATTCGTCATTTATAAAATGCTTTTTGTGCTGACAGCCACAAAGGTGTTTTCAGGCACAACCAGTGGTGGGTTTCAAAAATTGTTCGAACCTACTCTGTGGGTGTGGCCTCCTTTGTGGGAGTGGCTTGCTGCCCATGTGACTGGATGGGAGTGGCTTGCCGCCCATGTGACCGGATATGAAGATGCCGACGACACTTGTCAGAACCACCTTAAATTACCTCACACACAGCACTGGCATGCATAAGAATATGATGTAAACTTGTTTTTTAAAAGGCATCTTTGGTTTGCATTAAAACAACTTCAACACACGCAATGTTCTGATTGCACCACAAACGCAGTAGTCATCCTTACCTTTCACAGAGGCACTGAGTTTTATAAATAGGAGCATGATAGTGTAGAATAATCCTATCCAAGGACCAGTGGTGGGTTTCAAAATTTTTTGGAACCTCTTCTGTAGGTGTGGCCTGCTTTCCGGGTCCACTGGTGGAACCGCTTCTAACCGGTTCGGTAGATTTGACGAACCGGTTCTACCTAATAGGTGTGAACTGGTAGGAACCCACCTCTGGGCACAACCTGGCTTGGTATCTATTCGAATATTCTGAATGTGGCGTGTCTAACATAATGATAACCTTGTCTTACTTATCCCACAAATATCCATGCCACCTGCATCTCTGGTGGTGTTCTCCTAAATCAAAGAACATTCAGTTTTTCAGGGTTTTTTTTTCTTAGCGATTGTGCCTGTGATTTTTAATGGTAGGTTTGCTTATGATCCGTATCACTGAGCAACAGGAACAGACATTTCTGCCTGGATCATGACTAGAGTGGAGATACACGAAAGCATGAGCAATTTTGTTTAAATTTCCTTGCCCCGACTAGTGTTTTGATCCAGCTCAGATGGTGAGCAGCTATGCACACACAAACACAGATGCACATATCACATACACGGTTGGGGGGATGAAAAAATCTAGGTGTCACAGAATTGAAGTGTGTTCCTTGTGACCATCCCTCCCTCCCTCAGAAGAAGAAAATGATTCTGCTTCTGAGCAGCCATGCAATCCCTCCTCTGGAGTCTGAAGTGTAACTCCAAGCAACGGGCTCACCCCACAGTTGATCTAGGTTTAATCTAGCCTAGTTTGATAGATAACTATCTGTTCTGACCCCCACCTCGCCCGTTCAGAAACTACAGCCAGACAGAACGTTCAAAGGAATATTTTTATCAGTCCCGGCTCTTGCTGGCTACGAGCCCAAAGTAAACACAGATAAATGCTCTAAACCAACAAGTTAGGCAGCAAATGCAAAAACAAACTCTCACAGCAAATCACTTCTCCAAGTTGGTTTCTCTGAATCATGAACACGAACGGGGAATATTGACTAGAAGAGAAACAGAACGGAATGGAACGTTGACTTCTGCAACCAGGGCGTGGCACCATCAGTCTTTTATCCGCAGGAGGAGGCCCTAACGAGCCACAGCTCCTCGTTATCCTCTCCTGTGAGTCGGTCAGCCCTTTTCCTGCGTGCATCCCGAAACAACTCAAGGAGGTTTCTGCTGAGTCACAACAACTATCTAACTGTCTTTACTCTTTTCTGTCTAGTCGCCAGAATGAGGCCCTTCAGCAGCATCTCCACAAACAGATTGGATCTTTCCGTCAAAAAGTTGCAGGTCTCCAGACTCTTGTAGATGCCCTTGAAAATATCCATGGACATTGGGAGACCCAGAAGGTTAGTTTATGTAATTAGCTAAATACATTTTTGCTTTTAGTAGTAATGCAATCATACTATCATATATGGTGGACTTGTAAAAAGGTAAAAGCATTTTGGATAGAAATATGGTGGGTTATGCAAAATGTTCTTACAAAAAGGATAAAGTTTACCCCTCAGTTATTCTTGTTAGGTATAATTACTGATTGTACAGTTATAGAGACTAACCTGATTTTGCATTTAATAACGGCAGCAAGACTGCTGGTGGCGCAATACTGGAAGAAGGAAGATTTGCCTACTATTCAAGAATGGACATTAAAAGTAACAAACCTAGCAGAGATGGCTAAAATATCAGCATATCTCAAGGATCACTCAAATGAGAGATATAAACTGGAGTGGAGAAGATGGATTGACTATACTCAAAATAAATATGGGACTAAGAAATTCCAGATAGTTTATGACTGAAGAAACAAGGAATGATATGATCTGTTTAGAGTTAGCCTAGCAAAAAGGAGTCAAAGCTCAAATGAAAGATGATGCTAGCTTTTTAAAAGTTTATTTTAGAATATCTTTGTTAAAGATTTATACCCTGTATTGGTTCTGGGAAGTCGGGGAGTGGGGGAAGGTTGGGGTGGGGTGGGGTTTGGGTGGGGAGATTAGGGGGAGGGAGGTAAACATTTGTAAAAGTTTTTTTTTCCCAAAAATATTTCAATAAAAAAAAAAATAAAAGTAGTAATGCAATCCTGCTTCTGCCCAATACTGTTTTCCACTATTTTTCAGGCCTAGCTATCACTGAAATAATTACCGCAATTTAGTCCATAGATCAAAAATGCACCAGCATAAATCAGTATGATATACTATTTTTTATCAGACCTTGATAAATTGATATTTATAAATATGATATTTTATCAGCCCCCCCCCCCCGATCAGGAACATCAATAGAAATCCTACCATTTCTAAGGACTTCCTATTTGAAATCATATGACGCCTAGCCAGTACCAATCATGCACTCTATATAATCCTAAACCTACCTTCCTTGTACTGATTTGTATTCAGATGCTTGAGCAAATCAGTTTTCATGCCCTAGGCTCTGTTTTCCTTGTCTTGTTTTGGTGCAGGTTTTTATTATGTTCTGCTCTTTTTTCAGCTGACATATCAACAGTTTGCATTTCAAACTGTCTTCCCCACAGTCATGACGGATGGGCTTACAGAATTAGCCTGGCCTCTGGCTAGAGAGATATTTATCTGTTTGAAAGCACCATGTATAGGAAGGTACATGATTGATTTCAAAGTGAAAGAGGGGAAAAAAACAACAACGAAAGAAGCAAAGAAGAAGCTTGAATTTGTCCTGCAAAGCATCAGCACTTTGGTAGCAGAATCAAGCAGACCCATAAATGTTTTGGCCATGTTTTCCTCATTATAGCATTTTCTAGAGGTATTGCTATTATCTAAGTTACAGTGGTGGGTTTCAAAAATTGTTGAAACCTACTCTGTGGGTGTGGCCTCCTTTGTGGGAGTGGCTTGCCACCCATGTGACCGGATGGGAGTGGCTTGCCACCCATGTGACCGGATATGAAATTATGAATTAGTACTTAGGTCGGTCCAAGTAGCTATTCAGAAACTCTGGCATTGAAGCATGCAAATCTTAAAGCTGTCAAGTTACAAGATCCTTGCCAGTGGTGGGTTTCAAAATTTTTTGGAACCTCTTCTGTAGGTGTGGCCTGCTTTCCGGGTCCACTGGTGGAACCTCTTCTAACCGGTTCGGTAGATTTGACGAACCGGTTCTACCGAATAGGTGCGAACTGGTAGGAACCCACCTCTGCTAAGTTAGCATATGTCTGTGTGTTTACTTGCATACATAAATATTACTCGAATCTATATCTTCTTCTGTCTCTTGTTTGGAGTGAATATTTCCAGATCTATGGCAATAGAACATAGCAGTTAGACTTATATACCGCTTCATAGGGCTTTCAGCCCTCTCTAAGCGGTTTACAGAGTCAGCATATTGCCCCCACAGTCTGGGTCCTCATTTTACCCACCTCGGAAGGATGGAAGGCTGAGTCAACCTTTGACATAATATGTAGACCAGGGGTAGTCCACCTTTTTATACCTACCGCCCACTTTTGTATCTCTGTTAGTAGTAAAATTTTCTAACCGCCCACCGGTTCCCCAGTAATGGTGATTTGTAAAGTAGGGAAGTAGCTTTACTTTATAAAATTTATAAAGTGGAGTTACAGCAAACCCCTACCGCCCACCATGAAAGCTGGAACGCCCACTAGTGGCCGGTATGGACCAGGTTGACTACCACTGATGTAGACTATTGGATTTCTCCATTTAGGGCTATAACATAAGGCAACCCCAGTTATGTTGGCTATTGGGAGCTGGTCTAAAGGGACTACAGATCCCCTTCCCATTATTAGATTAGATCCCAAGTTGAGTTCCCATCCCCTTCCCCAACCCCCACAAAATATGATCCAGCAGAGTTGGCCTTTCTCCTATTTGTCCTCTCTTCCCTTTCCACAACAGCATATATTTCAGCAAGGGAGCAGCATGCAAAATGAAAGCAGCCATTTTTGGAAGAAAGATTATGCACTCAGCTCTGAAGGTAAGCCGAACATACAACAATATTTCTGTAATGCACCCTTCTAACTTTTTCTGGGAAGCGCGCTCAGCGAACCGGTTATTACACTACGGTTCACCAACAAATGCACACTCGACAAAAGCGCGCCAACGAAACCGCGGGGAGAAAACCGTGAGTTCAAAAGCGCGCCGACGAATGAACGCAGAAGCGCGCCGACAACAGCGCACCGACAGAAGCGCGCTCTATAGCAGTAATAGCAATAGCAGTAGACTTATATACCGCTTCATAGGCCTTTCAGGCCTCTCTAAGCGGTTTACAGAGAGTCAGCATATTGCCCCCAACAATCTGGGTCCTCATTTTACCCACCTCGGAAGGATGGAAGGCTGAGTCAACCCTGAGCCGGTGAGATTTGAACCGCTGACCTGCTGATCTAGCAGTAGCCTGCAGTGCTGCATTTAACCACTGCGCCACCTTGGCTCTAAACCTAACCCTAAAGGTAACCCTAAAGGTAACCCTAACACTAACCCTAACCCTTACCCTTACCCTAATCCTTACCTTAACCGTAATCGTGCTTCTGTCGGCGCTCTTTTGCCGGCGCGCCTTTGTGGGCACACTGTCAACGTTGCGGTTTTATCGGTTTCGTTGGCACGCTGTTGTCGGGCGAGCTGTTGTCAGGTCACGTTACACCACCACTGCCCACTTCATGATCAACAAACATGCCAGATGGTATTTAATGGATGATGGGAGTTTTGGAGCAACATGCTTGAAGGTTATCAGATTGAGAACAACTATCCTGCCATTTATTGCCTTTAATCTTATGGTGTTTGCTTTACAATGTGCATTTACTATTTCTTTGCAAGAGTCACATCTGCCTTACACAGGACTCCCTTCTCCCTCCCAATAACAAGAACCCTTTCAAGTAATCTGGGATGAGAGAGGATGGCTGGTTCCAAGTCATCTAATGAACCTCTGTGGCAGATGATGGGCTAGAAAGTGGGTCTCCTGTGTGCTGGTCCAATGTCTTAACCACCATACTGGCTTTGTGTATCACAGCTACTTCCAACTGACCTAGAAAAAATATAGGTTTTAACCAGCAACACAGTAAAAAAAGAGGATGTGTTAACTTCTTACAGATTATAGAGCAAGATTATATGAGCACGAACATATCTATGATGAGTCTAGAACTTATAAAGACCCACTGGCTAATCATTGTTTGCTCACTTTGTAAATTACTCAGTGCTGACCTGCAGTTATTTTAAACTTGGGCTATAACTGATTGGCTTTTGTTGCTCCTTCAAGTAATGTTAGTATTTACCCTCTCTGGGGGAACTTTATCTTTCTACAAATATACTTACAGTATTTGGGGAAATTTGTCAACTGTTTTGCAGAACGAATCCCAGGGAAACCATTAAAAGCTATCTGCTGCTTCCCAAATTCTGCAATTTATGTCCCTTTTTTTGGAACCACCACATCACTGTGATTAAAGTGTAAAAAAATTGGAGAGGCAAGAATCTGCATAATGGGAGCACGAATTGGACCTTCAAAAATAGGGAAAAATGTGTGTTCTTTCTATAGCTCCATTTGCATGACTGCTATGGCATTTTCTCATTTTTTTCTGTTCTGACAGAAGGATAGAATATGAATTTAATCTTACCACCCCCACCCCCGTCACCCTCAGAAATGAAATCCTGCAATTAGTTATGTTGTCTATTGGGAGTGGATTGTCGTTCAGCACAGAACAAATCAATAGATTAATGTTATGGGTGGAAAGTATGAAGTATGGGAAGTTGGGAACCAACATATATCTGAAAACTCTTGAAACTGTAATACATAGGTTCAATACTTGACCTTCATCGTATTTGGCTTGCTCTGATTAGCATCCCTTTTTGGTTCAGTCTTTGTGACTCCTTTTAATTCTTGATGAGGAATCTTCCCTCTTTTATGTAGGTGCCCATGTCGTGAAATTCAGCAACAACTTTAACACAAGAGCACAAGTCTGTATGTTGGGGTTCTGCTGGGATTATATGCGGTCACCAAATATGATTTTAGAGGTAGGAAGGGTTCCTTAATAACAATATTTTCTCTCTGAAAGATTTTGGTTGTGTTTCTCTCCACTACCTTTCAAACCTCATGAAGAAGTCTAGTTCATGTGTCTCCGAATGGCAGTTGTCAGATAAAACATTGTTGAGTGATAGCCAATGAATGAATCAGATTTATGGAGTCTGAGCTATCAGCTGTATGCACATTTTGGGCACAAGTTGTCAATAGGTTGATCCCCTCATTTTCTAATCATTATTTGTCTCAAGGAGGTAGGACTTATGCCTTTAAATTTTGCTGCATGGGATCCCATTATAAATTACATAATAGTATCAAGAAAAACTGGAACAATCAGTGCCTCACCCCACATCTGGTCTTGCATTATTCAAAACTATGCTCCATTCTTTTTTGTGAATGCACATCCTTCTCTAAAGAACACAGATCTTTTCTTTATATCTTTGAGTACTTGTCCATGGATTAATTTCTATGCATGCATGTGAAAACCATCCTTCCTTCCTTCCTTCCTTCCTTCCTTCCTTCCTTCCTTCCTTCCTTCCTTCCTTCCTTCCATCCTCCTCCCCTCCCCCTTCCTCCCCCCCTCTCCTCTCCTCTCCCCTTTCCCTTCTTTTCTCCTAAGGACCCTTGCTGGTGCTAAATTCTGCTAAATAGACTTACTTCTGAGTAGATATGCAGAATTTCTAGCTGGAGGCAGTTTCCAATAAATATAATATAAACATTCAGTAAAATCAATGAAAAATCGTTAAAATGCCTACTCAGTTTAAGGTGGATTAAATTACTTGAATTTATGTTCCGCTGAAATCAGTTTGAAATTTCTGAATTACAGTTGAATAAGTTCGATCAATTTAGTCTTGGTCTAATACTGCGACGTTGAGTTCAGGTGCCTTAACCAATAAAGACTTGATTAGAAAAATCAATAATGACTGGATTGTAAAATGAGTTAGTACCAAAACATACTTTCCAGAAATCAAAAGACCTGCTTTTACTGCTTCTTGATAGTCACAGACTGTTTGGTTTTTCAGCGGGATAATACCCCTGGGAATTGCTGGGCCATGAAGGGATCTCAAGGTTATGTAGTCATCAAATTGTCTCAAGCTGTCCGTCCGACTTCAGTAGCCCTGGACCATATTTCAAAGACAGTTTCTCATACAGAAGAGATAACAAGTGCACCACGGAATTTTTCTGTCTATGTGAGTATTTATATTTATTAGAAAGTTTCCTCTTTCCTGGGTTGAGAAGTGGTGTCATACCCGTCTATAATGTTGGGATTCAACTGTGCATACAGTGGTTCCACCACAAAACCGCGGAGGACAAAATCGTGCTCGACGAAAGTGCGCATTTGACGTCATCACAGCGCGACGAAAACATCGCGCTGTGATCGAAAAATGTAAAAATAAAGCGAAAACCTTACCCTAACCCCCCCAAACCTAACCCTAAACCTAACCCGAAACCTAATCCTTAACCTAACCCTAAATCTAACCCTAAACCTAAACCTTAACCTAACGCTAAACCTAACACTAACCCTTAACCTAACACTAAACGTAACCCTAACGCTCTAACCCTAACCCTAACCCTTAACCTAACCCTAACCCTAACCCTAACCCTAAACCTAACCCTTACCTTTATGTGAATTGGCTTGCTTTAATTTTAATTTTATTTCAATTTTTAATGTTTTTCGTCGCACTGTGATGACGTCACATGCGCGCTTTCGTCGAGCGCGATTTTGTCCTCCGCGGTTTTGACGGGTCACGCATACAGTAGCTGTACGTCAATTGCCCTTGAGGGGCAATAGTTCAAGATATAATTTACCAGAGGAATGTTTATCTCCTTATCCAAAAAAAAATGATTCTGTGTAGTAAACCTTCTATTAATGAGACTGATATTCTCAGGGTTTTCATCACTTCCTCTCTCAGTTCCCTTTATTTTTCTCTTCTGGCTCTGAACAACATAGTTGATGATCTTACTTAATTCACTAATTTTCTCTGTAATAGCTATACATAAATGTAAACCACTTAGGTTTTCCTATCACCCTCCAAAACCTGAAATTTATCTTTACAGGTATTTCTTTGTTCGAGGTTACAATGGCACTGAAAAAAGTGACTTGTGTCCGTTTTTCACACTTATGACCCTTGCAGAATCCCCATGGCCACACGATCAAAATCCAAGCACTTGGCAACTGACTTATTTTTATGATGGTTACAGTGCGCCAGTGTCATGCGATCACCTTTCTGACAAGCAAAGTCCATAGCGAAGCCAGATTTGCTTAAGAACTGTGTTTCTAACGTAACAACTGCAGTGATTCACTTAACAACTGTTGCAAGAAAGGTTGTAAAAAGAGCCAAATATCTTGCTTAGCAACAGAACTTTTGGGTTCAATTGTGGTCGTAAATCAAGGACTACTTGTACTTTCTTTCACACACCACCAGTCTCAAACGTTCCACTCCTAACCGTAGTGTTCTTAAAATTATTTCCAGCTTACACAACACATATCTGAATACTAGCCTCTGTTCTCCTCCCTCCTTCTTTATATATCTCCCACCATATATAGAGCCATTTTAAGAGCGCATGGGTGTTTAGCCAGGGACGTGCAGTCACTAGAGGCAAGGGAGACGGGACCTCACCAGTCTCCTCAGGGAAAAGAAAGGATTTTAAATAATTTTCTTAAAATAATTAAAGCCAGGGTAGTTGCTACCAGATTTCAAGTCACAGTGGCTGGGTATCTGCTCTCAGTATTAACTAGGAGGAAGCCAGAGAACTAGGGGCCTCTTTTGCATAAGGATTTTTTTGCCTTTTAAGAGTTAACCAAGGGTTAACAAGCGAAGAATTCCTTATGCAAATGAGGCACGTATTCTCTCGCCTCCTGTAGAGGGCATTTTTAGAGGCTTTTTAGAGTTTTCTGGGAGCAACTAGCTCAGTCTGACTTCAGAGCTCTGGCTTTTCAAGAGGAAAGGGCGGGACAGAGAAAAGCAGAGTTGAAATCGTCTCTGAAACAGCTGGAAAAGGTGCGTGTGTGGGGAGGGGGGAGGAATTCAAAAAGTTTGATCGGAAGGCAACAGGGAAAGGCGGGGGTATGGCAGAGGAGCTGCTTTCAAGCCTTTGGAAAATATATCCAATCCAACTTCTGTGTTTGTGTTTGAGAGTGAGTGAATGAGAGAAGGTTCGAAGTTCTCTGTGTGCGTGTGTCTGTTTGAGAGAGGGGGAGGGAGGGAGAGAGGGAGGAAGGAGGGGGAGGGAGAAGAAAAAGAACGGGAAAACTTATTTTGCAAGGGGGAAAAATGCTGTCGCTTTAAATCGGAACTGAGCATGCCTGGCTGTGGAATTCTGGGAGTTGAAGTCCACAAGTCTAAAAACAGCCTCACCGGGGCTAAAGCTGACCGCACGTCACTGTGTTTAGCTAATAGTCTTTGCTTTTTCACATAGAGTTTGGATTCAGGGGTATCCACATGGGAGGTCAAAGTAGAATTTCATGCTGTCAGGAAGCAAACTCTGACCCTTTTGAATACACATTCAGAAGAGGCAAGAGGTGCATTGTGAGCTTCTGTCTGTCATATTGTCAATTTTAATAGATGCTGCTGTTTGGATTCTGCATTACCTTTTCTTTTCTTTTTTATTGCCTTTTCTCAGGGATTCAAAAATGATTTTGAGAAGGAAGAAGGACAATTTTTGGGATCGTTTGTCTATAGAGTGGATAGATTTCCTTTGCAAACATTTAAATTAGAGGTAGGTTGCAGAATATACAGGGGGAAAAGCTACAGCCAAAGGAATTTGAGAACGAGTCTTACAATCATTTTATCTCACCTTTGCGTAATGACATTTTTATAAATGTCTGGTTAAAAGCTACAATCACTGCACTCTTTTATGAGGCTGATATTGATTTAAAAGAACATTACTAATATTTTTAAAATACCATTTGTAGATAGTTTAAATTTAGATTGCAAATCACTATACATTTATACTTAATTGACTGGCAACTGTTTATTCTGGCAGGTAGCTAGTATGGAAAATTGAGAAGTTAAAAAAGTCAAAATGTTATTATCTATTTAACTTAGCAGGCCTTTATATCTCACTGAAGATGCCCTTTCAAATATATAACAGCATATATTAAAAATATAACGCAACTAATACGCAAATTTGTAACAAACAAAATAAAACAAAATGATTCAGCCAATGAAATAAATATGACATCTCAATAGAGCCGAGGTGGCGCAGTGGTTAAATGCAGCACTGCAGGCTACTTCAGCTGACTGCAGGCTACTTCAGCTGACTGCAGTTCTGCAGTTCGGCTGTTCAAATCTCACCGGCTCAGGGTTGACTCAGCCTTCCATCCTTCTGAGGTGGGTAAAATGAGGACCCGGATTGTTGGGGGCGATATGCTGACTCTGTAAATCGCTTAGAGTGGGCTGAAAGCCCTATGAAGCGGTATATAAGTCTAACTGCTATTGCTATTGCTAATATAAAAAGTATTTTTAGTTGTTCAGAATTACTCTACATCCTCTCAGCCAAATTAGATTGCTTATAGTATTATATACAGAAAACATACAGTGTAAGTAAACCCAAATTCATAGATTATTTATAAACACTCAGAAATGTTAGCAGAGTCATCTAAGATCTTCTGTTTGTGTGTATCTTATTTACTCTAATATTTTGAGAATAGTACAAAATCACCATGGGTTTTGGTTAAGACAATATCTATATTTTGGACATAACAAATGAACATTAACAGAAGAGATTTTGCAGCCTTTTCTAGGAAGCTAATGTTTAGCATTAAAAAGATTAGAGCATCCCTCTTGGATCTATTCTGAAAAGGAAAACTGAGGAAACAATTGAGGGAATATTATGTTTCCTGAATGGGCCATTAAAAAGGGACCAGAGGAGACAGACTGAAGTTTTAAAGAGATAAAAGGCTGAGTTGGGTTTGAGGTTTATAATTTCTAAATTATTTAGAAACCTGATTTGGTACTTAAATCGCTACTGGGTCATAGGCTCAACCTGGCTTATTCAATACTTTTAAATATCACGAATGACAGAAGCATCAAATGATCAAGGAAATCAAATCAAAAGAATACAGAGCAACAGAGTTAGAAGGGACCTTGGAGGTCTTCTAGTTCAACCCCCTTCTTAAGCAGGAGACCCTATAACATTCTAGACAAATGGCTTTCCAATCTCTTCTTCAAATCTCCAGTGATGGAGCACCCACAGCTTCTGAAGGCAAGACATTCCACTGGTTAATTGTTCTCACTGTTAGGAAATTTCTCTTTAGTTCTAGTTGTATCTCTTGATAAGTCTCCTCTTATTACTTCTTGCCTGACCTCAGGTGCTTTGGAGAATAGGTCAACCACTTCCTTTCTGTGACAACCGCTCAAATATTGGACTAGACATACCCAGTTCCTGCAACTGTTCTTCACATGTTTAAGCCTCCAGTCCCCTAATCATCTTTGTTGCTCTTCTCTGCACTCTTTCTAGAGTCTCCACATCTTTTTTCATGGTGACTGCTCAAACCTCCATACTAGCCAGAGAAGTAGGATGGCCATAATTTTTATCAAATTTGTACCATACCATTCTTAGTCTATGAAATACCCCTGGGTAGGTATATTGTACATACAACGATCTATCTTCTTTAATTCTTGAGTTCACTGGGTCATCAAGACTTAAAGTCACTTCTAACAGTATAATTTTACAAATTTAGACCCAGATACATTGCAATTTTTTTTAAATTTGTTCTCTCTCTTTGAGCATGAATTACAACCTGGCTTTGATATGTCGCCAGAGTTGGATGTCGTTTTTTACTCAAATCCAAACTAACGAAAGAAAACTGATTAAGGTGGTCATATTACTAACTCTTTTCAAATCTTCCTTGAAGAGCTGGTAGGAAAATATTTCCAATTGTTGTATTTAAGCCACTTCCATGTCACTTTGCTAATGTATTTTGACTTAATATACTAGAGTGGGGAAGAGAAGCAGAATTGCAAAGATCTACATTTCATAAATGGTAGTTAGTAACTTTGATATTTGTGTTCCACGGTTCCTGATCCTTTTATTTTATTTTCAGGGAGCACCTTTAGATAAATTTAAATATATGCTCTTGAAGATCTTGACCAATTGGCATCATCCAAACTACACATGTATTTATGGATTTCGAGTATATGGAGAGTAATAGTACTGACAAGAGTGAACAGGATAATTCAATATAATAAATACATAATGGTGTAGTCTTATTGCTCGTATATTAACTGTTATTTTTTAAAGTGTCTCAATGTTGTTTTAGTGTATACCTTGCTTAATGGTTGGAGATATGAACACAATGTTTAAGAAAGAAAAATACATTGAATGTGTTCAGTTTATTGAAAAAACCTACCAATAATTCATCCTATAAATAATGTTTGCTAATTAATACACCAAAAGACCAGTTTGCTCTAGTGATTAAGAGACCATACTCCATTCAGTTGCCCAGACTCCACTCCGCAAGGGATTATGGCAGTGGTGGGATTCAACCAGTTCGCACCTATTCGGAAGAACCGGTTGGTAACGTTATAAGCAGTTCGGAGAACCGGTTGTTGGAAGAAATCTCCTTTTGTTTTTTCCCACTTTACAGGGCTAATCCTGTAAGGAAGGCAGGAAGTAAACATTCTGGTGTTGTTTCTAGCCTGATCTTTATTGCCCTGCTTACAGAAACTGCCTCTCCAGTTAACCCTTATTACCATTGTAACAACTAAGGCGAAGTACCCATCGACCTGAGTGACATCGACTTGGCCACGCCCACATGATCACATGACCACTGAGCCCCGCTTACCCAGCTGGTCATTAGGGCAGAGAACTGGTTGTAAATTATTTGAATCCCACCACTGGATTATGGGGTTGTTAAAAGATGAGGAGGAGCCGCGGTGGTGCAGTGGTTAGGGTGCAGTACTGCAGGCCACTTCAGCTAACTGCTATCTACAGTTCAGCGGTTCAAATCTCACCGGCTCAAGGTTGACTCAGCCTTCCATCCTTCCGAGGTGGATGAAATGAGGACCCAGACTGTGGGGGCAATATGCTAACTCTGTAAACCGCTTAGAGAGGGCTGAAAGCCCTATGAAGCGGTATATAAGTCTAACTGCTATTGCTATGATTAAGAGATGCTAGAAACCTGGAGAATGTGAGTTCTTGTCCTAAGCATGAAATCAGTCTGGGTGATTTTGAACCAGTCACTTCCTCTCAGCCCCACTCACCTGAGAGGGTTGTTGTTGTGGGGAAAATAGGAGGAGGGAGCGATGTTTGTCTCCTTGCGTTATTTATAAAAACAATAAAGGCAGGATAAAAAAATAAATAATTGCAATGACAATTTTTGTGAGAGAATTGGAACCTTAAGGTGGATATATTGCCTTCCTGACAGCTATCAGTAGCCTCTTCCTCTTGTATCAGCTTGTAATGCAGATATGCTTTTTTCATCTTTGAGCCTGTATCATAAACAATTCTAATAAAATTTATTATGGTAGTTTTCATGATCTGGGGCCAAGATATCTGGGAGAGACTATTTAATTAGTGAAAATGAAGAGAGAGGCAGAAGGAGAGACAGGAAGACAGAGAGAGGCGCAATGTAGAATAGATAAACAAGGCAAGTTATTACGTTTTGGCTTTGTGATATGATTGGCAATTGTACTGGGGATAAAAGGACAATCTTGCCTTAATTTGTATTCTGTTACTGGGTATATATGTGTTGAAAGCTCTTCTGTGCTTGAGGCCAAAACTATACACCATCCAAAGGAAGCAATAAGTGAGCCTCTACTGAGAAAGCAGTTGGTTGATGGGAAGTCACAGGGGGAAATCCCAGGGCATCAGGCTAAACTGGGACGTCGAGAAAATCCCAGGGGGAAGGCAGTGACAAACTCTTTGTGATCCTCAGATTGCAACAGGGGTGGGTTTCAACCGGTTCGCGGCGGTCCCTGCGATCCGGTTGGTCACCGAACCCGGAAGTAAGTAACTTCCGGCAACAGCGAAGGGCCTCCCCCGCGCCCGCGCGCCCGCGCGCCCGCTCCTTACCTGGTTTTGCTGAATTCTGCGCTTCCACGCATGCACAGGACGCATACAGCGCATGCGCGATCCTCCAGGAGCAGCTGGAGCATCGCACAGACGCTAGTACGCATGCGCGTGCCGCGTGCATGCACGCGCGCGCCGCGCGCATGTGCGAGGACGCCGCGCGCATGTGCGAGGACGCCGCCGGCCTCGTTCCAACCGAACCGGTTGGAACGGGGCAAGAAACCCACCCCTGGATTGCAAGCACAACTCGAGGGGTTTTTAATGTTTGAGATGAAAAGCAACCTAACTGGGACTGTGATCCAAGCGAACATGTGGCTGTGAGAAAGATGGGGATTAGTTTTCTGCAAGTGAAAAAGACAAGGGGAAATTAGTACGGTGCAGAAACAGAGCTACTGCAATTATGGGATAAAACGTGGGTCGTCAACCTGGTCCCTACCGCCCACTAGTGGGCGTTTCGGGATTCCAGGTGGGCGGTAGGGACTTCGGAGGTTAAAACCTCCTTTTGAGCGAGTGGGCAGGGGGTGGGGGGAAAGTGCCCCTCGGCTGCCCCTCCAGGAGGATCACCTCCACGGGTGGTAGGTTGAAGTGGGGGACAGAAGGTGAACAATGCTGAAGGGTTTTGGCAGCAGAAGAAAAAGACTTCAAAGTCAGTGGAGGTGGTGTGTGGCTGGTGTGCCTTGTTCTGACTTTTCCCGGGTGCAAAATGCTTAAAAAAATAAAGTTTTAGTTTTTGGGGGGGTGGGGTTGTAAAGGGTTAGGTGTGTGTGTGAGAGAGAGAGGAGGGGGAGAGAGAAAGAGAAAGAGTAAGAGAGAAAGAAAGAGGAAGGAAGGAAGAAAGGGAGAGAGAGAGAGAGAAAAGAGAGAGAGACAAAGATAGAAAGAGAAAGAGAAAGAAAGCGTCAGCCTCTGTTTTGCTGCTTGCTTTCAGCTGCCATTGAAAAGGGGAGGGGGGGATTATTGTATTTGGGTGGGGAAGTGTCCAGTGCAGGAGTGATTGTAAAAAGGGAGTTGTTCTCACCATCTACTGCGCATGCTGCAGAGAGAGGATTTGCCGCCAAGGCCAACTGTCCGGCATACCAACCTGATGATGCTTTTTGAAGATGTCTCCCACATGACACCTGTGGGGTGTGCGGATTGGACTATGGGATGGGGTTACCAAGGGGAGGGGGTTGGGTCACATATTGATATCTATGATGACGCACGCTTTTGCCTCAGAACTTGCTTTACCTAGCTGCTATCTACCCATGACCAGTTAAAAGTACTCTTAATTCTGCAAAATGGAGTTGAGTCTTTCTTGGGTACTGAGGGAAGCAGCCCTGACATAAGGAAAGAGAAAGAAAGAAGGAAAGAAGGAAAGAAGGAAGGAAGGAAGGAAAGAAAGAAGGAAAGAAAGAAAGAAAGAAAGAAAGAAAGAAAGAAAGAAAGAAGACATTACCACAATTGAGCCCAAAATTTTGGTTAACAAGAGTGTTGTTAAATGAGTTTCACCACATTTTACCAGTTGGCCATGCCCACCCGGTCACATGACAGCCAAGCCGTGCCCACAAAATAGGCCACATCCACAAAATAGGTAGTAACATTTTTTGAAACCCAACACTGCTTGGATTGAATGTCCAACAGCCCAAATGGACTGTCTATTCTAAACTAAAGGAATGGCATGCAGAAGGATATAAGTTCGTCTAGTAAGACTTACGTGAAAAAAAACTCTTTGATGAAGGTAAAATTTTCCCCAAACTATTTGAGGAATTATTCAGTACAATTATTTTCTCAAAACGAAAAAGCTCCCTGCGTTTTCAGTGGTTTCTTAGCAGAATTATATAATCCTACGGGGAAGGGGAATTCTAGCTTTAAGGCTAAAGTGCTGTAATTGAAAGTTTGCTTTATAAAGGATAGAGAAGCCTAGCTTTTTAAATAAAAAAAATATCATTTCTTATTAGAAATTCTTAGCATGTGCATGTCTCCTAAAGGTTAACAAGTGAGAACTCACACCTTCTCAAGGATAAATGATTTAGCTTCAAAATAGTTCTAAACAGATAAGAAACAGCAATAATGATCTTATAACATCACAACAAAACATCACAACACATAGATTCCATCTAAATGCCTCCCATCTCTGTTTCCCTCTTGGGCTGTTTTGGTTAATCATGAAAAAGCAGGGAGACAACCAAAAAATTACTTGGCAGTAAACTTGACTTGGAAAGAAATAAAAATTCTCTCAAAAGGAACCAGTAACTTGTATTAGTTACCAAGTCAGCAGCATAGGCATTCTATGCACTATCTGAAGGCAAGCCTTTATGTTTTAATTTCTGAGGCTGGGACGGGATAAAATCGCGTGTTAGAAAGCAATACAATGCAGCAGTGGTGGGATTCAAATAATTTAACAACCGGTTCTCTGCCCTAATGACCATCTGGGTAGGTGGGGCTCGGTGGTCATGTGACTGGGTGGGTGTGGCCAACTCAAGGTCACTCAGGTCGATGGACGCTTCGCCTTAGCTGTTCCAATGTAATCAGATTTAACCGGAGAGGCAGTTTCTGTAAGCAGGTCAATAAAGATGAGGCTAGAAACAACACCAGAATGTTTCCTTCCTGCTTTCCTTACAGGATTAGCCTTGTAAAGTGGAAAAAACCAAAAGGAAATTTCTTCCAGCAATCGGTTCTCTGAACTACTTAGAAAGTTACCAACTGGTTCTCCCGAATAGGTGCGAACTGGCTGAATCCCACCACTGCAATGCAGGCCTAAAGGCAGAGAGGAAGAGTTGCTGGTGATGCGTCCAGGATGATGGCTTCCAAAAGGGCTGGTGTGATTCTATCTGATTCTATCTCAGAATCCTTGGGCACAGACTGAACATCCGAAGAGTCTACCTAGCAATATTGGACAATAGACAAGCAGGATCTAAAGAGGAGAAAATGTCTCACTCCTGTGTCTATAATTGGTAGTTCTCATTTCCCTTTGTTAGTGTCTGATCAGCCCAGTGTAGATGGCTTGATATTGTTTATAGGTAAATGTTCTGACCTCCCTCGTCCTATACCAAAGCACGCCGAGACAAAGATACTTCAAGGATTTATTAACACACAGACAAGACCTTGGTAGCAATCCAGCACAGACTAACCTTGGCAGCAATCCAGCCTGCCAAGCTAGCCACGAGAGTTCTTCAGATCTAGTGAATACGTTGACTCCTGCAAAGGGACGTGTGCACAATCATTCCTTTTATAGTCTTGAGAGGAGCCTAATTACCACTAGCTGAGTGCAATTATCTCCTGTAACTGAGTAACTGTTCCTTATGCCTATTAGCTCTTTGTTGCTGGGCATCCGGGAACAACTCCCTTGGCTCCTCCCCACTGCTCCAATGCATGACATCTGGATCACGCTCCCTTGTCTCCTCCCCACTGGTCCAAGGCTCAGGCGCCTCCTGGTGGCCAACCAGCCTCTCTGCGCCCTGCTAGGAGTTGGAACCCTGTCCAGGGTCCTCCACATCCTCCAGAGCCGACTCAGAGGGCCCCTCGCTGTCGGAGTCTGGTGGCAGCTCCAACAGGTCCTGCTGGTGCCACAACAGGTAAGTGATGGTAAATATAGTGTAAAAGTGTGAGGTTTTATTTAAAAAGCCAGTACATTTTATGGTTGCTCTTTAGCTATTTTGTTTTTACATATCCCAAAGGAAACTTTTCACGTTGAATATGTGAATGTTTATTCCCATATTAATGTTCCCATATTAACATACTTCCTGTAGCGCTATACTCTGCATCCACCATCTTCCAGTTGTCCGCAGCAGACTACGAAAAAGAAACTTAGTAAGGGGAAGAGTATGGTGCACAAGTCCTTGCAGGAAATGATTTGGCAATAAAGCGGACAGTGAGCACCAAGCATACATGGAATGGATGATATATTTTTCTTGGTGTAGTTGGCAGGATATGGCATAAACATCTCTAAAAAGTAGTATTGTGAATTGGAACAGGGCCTGGAATTTGCTGAATGGAAGAGAGGCAAAACTAGATTTTTTGAATTATATAAATTCAAAAGAAACAAAACATGTCAAGGGTATTTCATTTGACAGAGAATTAATCCAATTGGATTATGTTTTAAATTAACATCTTAAAATTCCTCTTTTAGTCACCATGAACTCTAGACAAATTTTCGGTTTATAAAAGGTATTGCTTATCACAGTAATACTGGGCTCATGATCAATGGATCTCTTCATCTGGATTTAAAAAAAACACACATATGGATATTTGAAAAAAAATCTATTCCTGTTGGAATCAATGTCAGGGTTCTATTTATTGGGGGAAAAAAAGCCCATTCTTTTATTGATTCCTAGATGGAGAAAGTATGAGGCTGACACTTATTCTAAGCAAGTTGCTAAAATGATTTGTACTATTGCTGTTTTATGAGCAAATTAAGAGAAAAAGAGGAGATTGTTTTTGGTATTTGCAATGTGGGCCAGAAGAGAAGGGGAAAAAAAAAACTTTGGCATCAGATTGCAATAGGGCTAACCAATGCCAAATAGTCCTTTGAGTCAGTCTTATTTATTATGCCTTTGATTGTCTGAACATTTTCTTGGCAATGTTTTTCAGAAGTCATTTGCCCTTGTGTCCTTCCTAGAACTGAGAAAGAGAGTGATTGGCCCAAGGTCACAGATATGACTTTGTGCCCAGGATAGGAGTTGACCTCATATTCTCCTGGTTTCTAGCCTGATGCTTTAACCACTACACCCAATGGGCTCTCTGCTTATTCATTTGTATGTTTTTCTTTGTGGGACTTGTTTGAATTTAATAGGTTATTCCTTGGCAGCCCTTTAGAGACTATTACAGGTAGCCCTCAACTTACAAGAAGAATTACGACAATCTATACGAAAATACAGCTATTAAGACCTGGCTATTCTGGCAGGCCTGGGGCTGTTGAACTCTGGATTGAGGTCCAGCCCCGCTTAGATTGGGTGCATGTTGTGTCTTTTTAAATTTGTCGCGTTTTTATCTGTTTTTAATTTGGTTCCACCACAAATGCGCGAACGACAAAAGCGTGCCTGACTAAACCGCGGTGACAAAACCGCGCCGACAAAACCGCGCCGACGAATGAGCGCTGAAGCGCGCCGACAACAGCGTGCCGACAGAAGCGCGCTGTAACCCTAACCCTAAACCAAACCCTAAACCTAACCCAAACCTAACCCTAAACCTAACCCTAAACCTTACCTTAACTTAAATCACGCTTCTGTCGGCGCAGTTTGTCGGCGCGCTTTTGACATCGCGGTTTTAGCGCTGCGGTTTTGTCGGCGCACTTTTGACGTTCGCGCATTTGTCGGGTCACGTTTAATTTTTCTTAATTTCTGTTTCTGTAAGCCGCCCGGAGTCCTCCGGGATTGGGCGGCCTATAAATTTAATAAACAGTTAAACAATCAATTGCACTGATTGTTAAGCAGATAATCGTGTGACTGATTCAATTTTACAATTTTTTCATGGCAATTATTAAGCAAGCCACCATGGTCATTAAGTGAATGCCATAATTGTTGAATTGATTTACTTAAATTCTCACAGGTGAATATTTGGGGGGGGGGGGAACCACCCACCTCTCTGCAGTATTAGAGGAGGTTTAGAGAGGAAGAAACGAAAATATCTTGCCCCATAATACAATTCTACTTCTTCATTGTATAGAAGTGAAACTCTTCACCTCTGGCCTAGGAATATCACTCTCTCTCCAAATTTGAGCTCTCCTGTTGTGGTTGATTGAGAAAAGGCATCTTTTTTTAAAAAAAAAACAAACCCTCCTTGACCTTCTTTTTCTCAAGAAAATTGAAATATTTCTACAAGTTACAGATTGAGCGTGATACTCTTTGTGTAGGCGGGATTGGAGACTATTGCTCATTTTTTTTCTTGTAAATTTCACTTGTGACTATAATTTTAAACAATCATTTTTGGGAGAAATGCGCTGAGCATGGCCCTCATCGAAAGTTGTTCATGATGTTGATGATGTGAGTACTCTTTAGCTTCATGTGAAAACATGAAGCTACATTTCTATGGCCAATAGTAAAAAATGGTCAGGTCTGGAGTCCTCCTGGATCCTCAGCTGACTTTTGAACACCATTTGTCAGCTGTGACCAGGGGGACCTTTGCCCAGGTTCGCCTGGTGCACCAATTGCGACCCTACCTGGATCGGGAGGCCCTTCAGACAGTCACTCACGCCCTTGTGACCTCAAGACTGGATTATTGTAATGCGCTCTACATGGGGCTGCCCTTGAAGAGTGTTCGAAGACTCCAGCTGGTCCAGAATGCAGCCGCGTGAGCGATCGTGGGTGCACCCAGGTACACCCACGTTACACCTATCCTCCGCGAACTGCACTGGTTACCCATTAGTCTCCAGATCCGCTTCAAGGCGCTGGTCGTTACCTATAAAGCCCTTCATGGCATCGGACCTGGGTACCTGAGAGACCGCCTCCTGCCGATTACCTCCCATAGACCGATTAGATCTCACAGGTTAGGTCTCCTCCGGATTCCATCTGCCAGCCAATGTTGGCTGGCGACTCCCTGGGGGAGAGCCTTCTCTGTTGCAGCGCCAGCCCTCTGGAACGATCTCCCCGTGGAGATCCGGACCCTTACTACCCTCCCGGCCTTCCGCAAAGCTGTTAAGTCCTGGCTGCTCCAGCAGGCTGGGGGGCTCTCGTAATATTTAGCCCCCCGGAGATTGTGACTGTTGTATATTTTTAAATGTTGTTTGTGTATTATTCCCCTCCCTTGTTTTATTGTAAGCCGCCCGGAGTTCTTCGGGAGTGGGCGGCATACAAATCAATAAAACTCTAACTATAACTATAACTGTGCCTACTTTTGAGGGAGAAATTAGTGAGTAAATGTGATGCAAAGACAAACTGAATAGAAATTGTGACTTAGTGATTTACAGATTCCTTCAGAAATATGGATTAGGTGATTTAGTGTGGTGTCATTTCATGGATAGATCATATACATGAAATAAATGTATTCCTGATTTAAGAATACTTAGAATGGCTTTATGGAAATCAAATGAACAAAATGGTCAGTATTAACTCCCATTTCTTTTCAGAGGGCATCTTTAACAGTGATCAAATTTGGATCCAGAAAACTGTGTTTCTGGAGTTTGTGAATAAACTATCATCCTGTTCACCAAATTTAAGTGAAACAGCTGCGGTGGCCACACCAATGCTTGGAAAAGAGACCACTGATAATAATTTTCTGGGCTCAGGCAATAATATACATGCAATGCCTTTCTCTAGCCAGTAGGGCGCACCAAACTTCCATTAGAAAAAACTGATTTTGAGCAAAAGAAAGTTGCCCATAAAGTGTTGATAGTTGATGATAAATATATTTGACTAGTTTAAAAAAGGACAAACAGAAAAGAGTTTAGAATTCAGGGCGGAGCACATACTTGCTGAAGGTGCATGGCTTAATTTTAATAATGGCTGCAATCTCTCCTGAAGGGGATCAGGTGGCAGCGATGGAAAGGACTTTCTCCCTAAAACCTTGGCAGAAATACAGCCAAGGATGTAGCATCTTTTAAACATTATCACAGGTGAAGATGGCTGCCAGATAAAGTCTGATGAATCGCTAATAAACAGTGCTTAGTTTGGTTATTCTTCTGTAGTTATGGAAAAACACCCACAGTTTTTCCACAAGTAGGAGTTCGGCAGTGGTGGGATTCAAATAAATTAACAACAGGTTCTCTGCCCTAAAGACCAGCTAGGTAGATGGAGCTTGGTGGTCATGTGACTGGGTAGGCGTGGCCAACTCAACGTCACTCACGTCGATGGGCGCTTCGCCTTAGCTGTTGCAATGTAATAAGGGTTAACCTGAGAGGCAGTTTCTGTAAACAGGGCAATAAAAGTTAGGCTAGAAACAACACCAAAATGTCTCCTTCCTGCCTGCCTTACAGGATTAGCCTTGTAAAGTGGAAAAAAACAAAATGAGATTTCTTCCAACAACCGGTTCTCCGAACTGCTTAGAAAGTTACCAACCGGTTCTCCTGAATAGGTGCGAACTGGCTGAATCCCACCACTGGAGCTGGGAGACCTAGGTTTAAAACCCACCTCTCAGCCGTGTAAAGCTCACCAGGTGATTTTGGACCACTGGCTTTCTCTCAGCCCAACTTACCTCACAGGGGTATTCTTGGAAAAATATGAAGGGGAAACAGTACTGGGATATCTTTTAGTCAATCATCAAACCTTAAATGCCCCTGAGAAATGAATAGCACTCCCTAGTTCTTATAGATGGAAGCTCTCCCCCCCCCATCAGTGGTGAAATTCATTTTTTTTTACTACTGGTTCTGTGGGTGTGGCTTGGTGGGCGTGGCAGGGGGAGGATACTGCAAAATCCCCATTCCCGCCCAACTCCTGGGGAAAGGATATTGCAAAATCTCAATTCCCATCCTACTCTGGGGCCAGCCAGAGGTGGTGTTTGCCGGTTCTCCGAACTATGCAAAATTTCTGCAACTGGTTCTCCAGAACCCGTCAGAACCTGCTGAATTTCACCCTTGCCCCAAATTAAATTGCTGAGGGTATCTAAGCATTGTGAATTCTGATAGATTCCAGTATTTAGGTTTACACTTTAGGGAAACACCAATGTACTTTTCAACTGAAAACAAAATAGATTTAAATACTATTTTCTATATTGTTTTGAAAAAAAAACACATAGTGAAAGACGGAGTTAAAGGAAAACATATTACAAATTGATTCAGTCAGCTGACTCACCTGGATCATCCTCTGCTTTGTTGCTAACAGCAGCCCCTTGATTCATTTGTGTGGCCCAGGTGTGGGTCCCATTCGGGTATCCCTATATTGGCTCTGCTTTTACACTGATTGAATCTTATTGTTAACAATTTGCAACAGAGGACAAAATAACACCATATTCTATAATTGGTATTGGGAAGGAAGATTGCCAGTATGATGTAGTGATTGAATGTTAGATTGGGACTAATGATGTCCATCTTTACATCCAACCCCGTGGAAATCCTTTGGCTGACTTTGGGCCAATGACTCATCTTCACGCAGAAAACATGAGAGGAAAGAATGCTATTTCCTGACGGAAATACAAGATAGAGATCTAATAAATAAGAATTCTTCTTTTGTTTAAGTGGGTTCTGATCAGGCCTAAAGCTTTGCAATGATAAGAGTACACCAATTTTCTCTAATGTGGCAGCATCCAAATGTGTTGGAACTACAATTGCCAATGATGCTGAACTGTCTAGAATTTGGCGGTTTATAATCCCATCCTATCAGGAGAATAGCAGGATGGACCAGTGTATGGAACTTCAAAGAGCTCATTTATTTTCCATGGATGATGCTAAGAATGCTGCCTCATACAGCCTTTTCCCACTGTATTGGAAAAGACTCTTTGTAGTCTTTGTAGAAAGACTTCTACAACAGGCATTCTGGTATGTCAACATTATCAGTGAGGGACCACATGGTTTCCATGGAAAAGGCCACAGCTCCGTAAACTAAAGGATCATAGAGGAGAAATTTAGGAGGACTGAAAATTGGTGTTGATAGAACCAAATGTAAGATTCAGTGGTGGGTTTCAAAAATTGTTCGAACCTACTCTGTGGGTGTGGCCTCCTTTGTGGGAGTGGCTTGCTGCCCATGTGACCGGAAGGGTGTGGCTTGCAGCCCATGTGACCGGATATGAAGATGCCGATGACACTTGTCAGAACCACCTTAAATTACCTTACACACAGCACTGGCATGCATAAGAATATGATGTAAACTTGTTTTTTAAAAGGCATCTTTGGTTTGCGTTAAAACAACTTCAACACACGCAATGTTCTGATTGCACCACAAACGCAGTAGTCATCCTTACCTTTCACAGAGGCACTGAGTTTTATAAATATGAGCATGATAGTGTAGAATAAGCATATCCAAGGACCAGTGGTGGGTTTCAAAAAATGTTTGGAACCTCTTCTGTAGGTGTGGCCTGCTTTTTGGGTCCACTGGTGGAACCTCTTCTAACCGGTTCGGTAGATTTGACGAACCGGTTCTACCGAATAGGTGCGAATTGGTAGGAACCCACCTCTGGTAAGATTTAACCATCAGATATAGTGCAAAGTTGTTTCATGTAATCTTGATAGATTTGCTGCATAATTTCAGAATCCTTGTTTTTCTATTCCAGACAGACAACAAAAGAAAACTTCTTAAGACTTGGGTGGCCTGCATTCAGATTGATGAGTCACTACTAGTATAGACCTGGGATTAGTCATAATACCATTCCAAGTTCATTTCTGGTTTGGTTCAATGTTGCCACAAAGAAAATCCCTTTCTTATTTCCCACAAAGGACAATTAAGAGCCGCTGGTATGTGGCTGGTGGCTACTTCATTTGCACCATCAGCACATATTTTGTGGCGCTGTCTGAAAACTTAATTGACTTGCTGAAAAATTGAGCATTCCATGTTAGTCATTGATCTAGAAATTAAGGGCAGCTTAATTACAAGGGATAAAAAATATGAACGTTTCCTTTCCTCTCAGTTACTGAAGGGCCCTGCCTCACTTCATTATATGCTTATCTTTAAACTGATGACATTAAGAATGATAGAATCTTTTAACCAAATATGTTTCCCCCCAAATATGCTGATAGCCGAAATCTGCTTCAATGTCAGAAGAGAAAAGCAAATGCGTATCGTTGCTCAAAGATTTGTGTTTGAATGAAAAGAGAAGAAGAGATTGCAAAACAGAGAAGTAGAAGAAAGTAAGTGTTGATGCATTCGGTCAACTAACTCTAATGTCCATCAATTGTTTCCATAGCAGTTTTAGAGATCCAGAAGCAAGTGTCCCCTTAGTTATATTTCTGAGAGAAGGCAGGCAGCCATTCTCAAGTATCCTGGAGTAAAGCTACACTGGAAGTATTCTAGGAAATTAAAATGGTTATTGTCATCGTGTGTTTTTGTGGCTAGTGTAGGTATTTTTTATTAAATGTGTTTTTATTTTCCATTTCATTTTCGTACAGTTACATATATACTGTGCATAACCGGGGCCATATTACATTAAACAATAAACACAGCCATTCCTCTTGTCGACAATACCCCCCCAAATAGAAACCCAATGTACCTCTTCGACCCTCCATACACCCTTTCTTTCGCCCCCCTCCAACTTCCCTTCTTCCCTCCATCGTTCCCCTCTACCCTACTTCCCCTCCCCCTCTACCACTCCTCTCTCCCGGTACACTCCCTCCCTTCCTTCTCCCCCTCCCTCCAATCCTCTCTCCCACCCTCTCTACCCCTCTTTCTTCTATCCCTCTACTCCTCCCTTCGGTGTATTTCTACAATCTATTAATATATTCAGCTTGTCCTATTTTTACAGTGGAATTAAAGAGCAACGGTATACAAGTGCAGTCACGTTACTTTGAAATCTAACACATACTATATATCCCCCCTCCCCCCCTCCCCCCTAACACCACACCTCCCTTCCCCCCCCCCCCCCCGACTTCCCAGAACCCGTACACGGTATAGATTTTTAACAAACACAGTCTAAAATATATAGAGACAAAGGAAATAATAATAAAAAAAGAAGTTAATAACATTTCTGCATTGAACTCAGCTTCTTCCTGTTACACTAACTTTGAGCAGTTTAGATTATTCCTAATCTTAAGCATAGGCTATCTGTAATTTCTTAGTCCCGTATTTGTTTTGTATATAGTCAATCCATTTTTTTCCAGTCTCGTTTATATCTCTCATTTGAATGGTCTTTAAGATATGCCGATATTTTCGCCATCTCGGCTAGGTTTGTGACTGTAGGTATTTTTACATGGATACTAAGAAAATAAACTGTGCAGCTAGGAGAATGACCCAAGCTTGCCACAGGCTTGTAACTTAATTCGGTGATATATAATTGTCATTGTCATACTAAACAGTGTATTTTTATTTTTTTTAACTTTCACTGAGGCAAAATTAGTTTAGGATTTTAGAAACAGATCTGAAGTTCATATGAAAAACCAGGAGATGGCACCCTTGAAAGGAACAGAGCAAAAGATTCCTCAGTAAAACAAGTCAAACAGCCAGGGCTTTGAGAAATTTTATGAAAAAGTACGTATGCTGGACTAATTGCCTTGTAGCTATTCAAGTTTACTTGTAAGCAAGACCTATGAAGTTCAGCCTATTCCCAGAGAGGATCATAGTTTAAAGCTTTCCAATGAAGCTTAAATTCTGGATTTAAGCCGTAAAAGTGTATTATACACATGCATATATATCATTATTTTCTCCACATGTTCCTATTTTTGTCAACTATTTTACCCTAGGAGGATGCATTTACAATACTATATAAGCCTTTCATTGTAATGAAATAATTATTAAAATTGTGTCTCTATACAATAAACCTGGAAGATTTATAATTTAAAGTAAACTGGTGCTAGAAGTATCTCCATAAATTCTATTGATTTTAGACATTGCATAGTTGAATGATATGACTTAAACGAGGTCCTAGAATGATTAATTAATTGGCATCTTATTTTCAATGATTCTAACACTTAAAAAGCCTATGTGTGGCTTTAGGTTTCTCCTTTTGAAGAATGCTAAACTGACTGAAACATGCCCCATCTCACTTTTCTGACAACAAGCCGTGTTTCTAGGCTAATTCTATTATAGTAGGAAAACATATTTTAATACAATAGAATCCAATTTACTTAATTTATTTGGAAAGTTATTATGAAAAAGAAAGCCATTTTTCAGATACGAGTTGACAGTGGCATGCTCATAGATTTGACATCTGATGATTTACTGAGTTATAAAGAGGTATGTCATTCAGTCTCCTTTTTCAGTGTAAAGATTTATTTTATGGGCAAAAGGTGAGAAGTTATGCCAAACCTTTTGCTTTTGACAAGACATATGCTTGTGTTCCTTTTCTAGATTTCAGTTCTGCTTCTGAAGCAAAAATTAAACCACAGATGACTGAAAGTTGACAAAGTGTAATTTTGAGAAGGGATTCCTAAGGTTTTGATTTCCTCTAATATTCTAGCACAATATTCTCCGAAACCGTCCTGGAAAGAAGCTACATTCATATGCCGTGATTTGTCCGTGTTTGCTGAAACAGTAGCTAAGAAGGGTTCGTTGTGGCGGTGACACTGTTTTTTTTTTTCTTTAAACCTTTTTCTTATCCAACTGACTGCATGGGACCTTTTTTAACACCCAGCCCAAAAAGGAATTTCTCACCTTTAAATCATAACATTCTCCTGAAAATTACACTCACAGATTGTAACTCACAATGTGCATGCGGCCATATGATCTGCTTCCTCCAAAAGGAAGCATTTGTTTAAAGACCATCATCTAGGTACTTTCTTGAGACTTTTATTTTAAGTTGGGGATAAATCTCAGAAATTGTCATTGGGAAGGAATGAATAGAATTGTTTTCTTTAAAAAATATATGGATGGTCTAATAAAGTCATATTATTTAATTCAGTAAACAAAACTCAAAAGCAAGCCAAAACAAACAAAAAAAACATCCCTAAAATGCAAAAGGAGATCCTGATTCTGTATTGTGCTGTTATTGTTGCTGATTACTGATATTTAAACTATTTTGTCTTCAAAGTTCTCTGATCCCTAAATAACAGGAATAGACTTTCTCTCTTTCAAATATCCTGTGTCAACTTTCCTGGATCCCATAATAACAGATGGACCTTGAGACTGTTTACTGTTTCTACCCACAAACTTCCTGTTAGTAAACTCCTATATTATTTCTGAAACAGAAAAATTACAAAGGAGCCTCTCCCAGCTGATTACTGCTTACTGATGAATCGATGCCAGAGAAGCTCCGTTTTTTTTTTAAAAAGCTATCAAAACAAGATCATTTGTTTCTTTATTGCATTGTTTTATTGAAGGTTTCACAAGATACAAAATACAGCCTAAAAGTTGCAAAAGAACCAGAGGACAAAATAACGTTAAAGACATTGTAATGCATACCGTATGTGGCAATAGGAACGGAATATTGGTTTGTATTGTACTCCTTAATGGTGGTGGATCTATAGTTTGTTAATAGAATAAGGTGACGAGTTGCTCTTTTTTCCCCCTCTAAGTCAAAAAGTGTAGAAGAAGTCTTAATATTTCACATTGGTGGAATAAAGCTGTGGATGTTGGAATGTCTATTAATTCCTGTTTATATGTAAAAGATTGTTTCTGCAGTGGACTGTGTTCATGCATGACAAACATACATTGAACCAGAGATCTTACTATTTCATAACACTTGAATATTGCCTGTGGTATAAGTGGTAGATATGTTCATACATTTAGTATTCTTTATCTTGTGAATGCAGAAGGGCTGTTTATATTCATAAAGCAGCTTCCTTAAAAGTTAGTCTCATAGTCCGATATCACTCAAACAAGTAAGGACTAAGAGTATACAATTAGTTTTATTGTTTATCTCCTAATATGGTACCAATCTAATACGGTGTTAGAAAATGTATTTTAGGAAAATGTATTTTCCTCAAACAGAAGTAGTGAATTTAGTCAGGAACACAGTCCAATCTGAAATATCAATTGAATTAAAAAGTGATCATAGTCTTCAATTTCTTCTTTCTTTCTTTCTTTCTTTCTTTCTTTCTTTCTTTCTTTCTTTCTTTCTTTCTTTCTTTCTTTCTTTCTTCCTTTCCTTCCTTCCTTCCTTCTTTCCCTCCCTCTTCCTTCCTTCCTTCCTTCCTTCCTTCCTTCCTTCCTTCCTTCCTTCCTTCCTTCCTTCCTTCCTTTTGCTGCCTGGATAAGAGAACACTGTTTTAAACATGAATTAATAAACAGTTTTTATTCTGCCTCCTTCTTCTGTCTTTTTTGATCTTACAGTTTGCTTTATTTATATTATTATTATTATTCTTTTTGAATATTACATATTTTGTAAGCATAAATTTGAAAACACAAATATAGGGATGCTACAAAGGGTTAGTTTTCGGTATCTTTTTGTTATCCAGATTTTTGCATTTCAGATTTGGCAGCCCTAATAAAAATTAAGCCAAAATAAGCACCTTTTAAGACCCAAAACACATCCCCCTGAAAGTTAAATTAAATTAAATTAAAAAAGAGAAGATCCAAGTCCAATTCTCATTGGAGATAGGAGTCTCATAGATGATATTCTATGAACTACGAAGTATGCATTAGAATTTAAAAGATTTCTTTTTGGTCACAGGATTTGACCAATGTCTCTTCTAGTACGGTTCATCAGTAAACAAAAGTTTCGATTAAATGCATTTCACAAATTATTTTTAAAAGCTCATAATGAAGAAGGGGAGTAAAGACAATAAAGAAAAAAACAACCAAAATGTGACTTTGGATTGCAGCTAAAATTAAAAGCTGAGCTTAGAAATATAGAGGTAAACCATGACAGGTTTTTTTTAAAAAATGAAAACAGTGGGAAACACTGAAATGAAATCTATTGTTCACAGAGAAGTGGCAATCTTGTGCACAGAAACGTGTAACATATATATTTCATTAGCAGTTCTGTTCTGTAGAAAAAAATTCATGCAGAGCAACATATTTTTGAAAAAAAAAATGTACCTGGAAAAAAATATTTAGAGAAATTGCAAACATGATCTTCCACTCCTGTGGTGGTCGTGGTGGCAGTTGCTTAAATGTGCAAAGAATGTTATTGAATTTAATATTACATCCGTTCCTGTGACAGTGACACAATCCAGATTTTAGACGGATCGGTACACCCCTCGATGAGCCCACAAACGATTTCTGTAACACCACCACAAAACTGTATTTCATGGAGCAGAAGATAGTCACAGAGATACTAAAACGCTACTCTGCTTCTTCTTTTGTTTCCTATAACAGATCATTTACTTAATAAACATGTATGACAATTGGCTTCATTCTTGAACCCAAACTATGCAACGCTAGTGTGAAAAAGTGATTGAGCCACGGCTCAAAACGTGAGCATGCCTTGTAGCTCTTCTGCAAAGTAGCACCCCCTTTTAGACCGTAGTTAAAAACAAATGCCTGCTTTGCAATGACGGCAGTGCATAATTATGATTTAAATTGTCACCGCTCTTGCCATGGCTATATTTTTAAGAAGGAGACCAAGGTGGTCTCTGGAGTCATCTGGAAAATAGGCTTTCTCTGAATGAATTTATCCGTGGGCCACCCTTGGAAAAAAAAAATCCTCACGATGGATGGCTGTGTGACAGCATGGGAATCTAATATTATTAAGGTAGATTAACAACTGTGGGATCCCTGGTGCCTACATCTACCAGCAAGAAGCTGGCAACAGATGTTTCTGTCTTTTATGCAAATAGGAACTTCATGGATCAGTTTTTTCTTTACTCCATGGAATCAATGCAGCTGGAAGGTAGAATTCCAGCACCACATGTGTTGAAAAAAATTATTAAGTTACTGAGCTGATTATAAAGTAAAACAGAAAGTATCCTGAGATTCTGCGATGTATATTTGCGGTGTGTGTGCATAAACACACACACACACACACAATAAAAACTGTACACACACATTTAATGTCGCATTTCTAAGACTTTGTTTAATCCTGAAAAACTGGATTCACTTTTAAAGCTAAAGGTAACCCCTACCTAGACCATCTGAATTAAAGGAGGAGGGGGGAGAGAATGACAAAGGTAACATTTAAAAGAAAGTATTCCTAAAAACATCACACAACCAAGATGGATTAAAATTATGCGTTTATGTTTTGCTTTTTCTCCCATGTATTTAGATTTTAAAAAAAAACTAGCTATGAAGGCCTTATCTAACTCATATATCTCTGTGTGTCTATAGTATTTAGGATACCATTAAGGCAAAACAGAGTTAATTCCAAGTGATGTTTTGAAAAATATATATATGCAAAAGCCCAATGAATTTGCATGCTTGTAACACAAGGACAATAGGGGCAAAATAACACGTAATTTAAAAGCCATATCTTTTTCTTTTCTTGACAACATTTTTAGGCCTTTAGAATATTTCTAGCATCAAAATACGTAGTTATTGCTGAGAGTAATATTACAGACTGACTTAAAACAAGGCCTGGTTACTGCCCACTATTGCTATTATTGCTAATTCTACTTTCATTCTATCCCATTGCTTATTGTGAACTGTTGATAATCACTCCTTTATTTATCTTAAAGAATTGGGCAATACTTTTTATTGACAAACATGCACGGAGAACACACACAAAACAAAATTGATGTAGCCTTGCTGATTTGTAAACATTAAAATGACATTTGAAAATGCTCTGTTCATTTTTCTTTTATTGTTTCAAAGTGTAAGGGTGTGTTTCTTTTTTTCTAGGTAAATTTTAGTGCTGATTAATGTGTAACGCTGCAGGCCACTTATATCTCCATAGGAATCCATGGTCAGTCTGATACATCATGATTGCAATGTGTATTCTTTTTACAATTAACACAGATTTTATAGAGCTTTCACCTTTTTTCAATTTTTAGACCAATTTATAATTCTATGAAACAGAGTGGTAAAAATGTGGAAGGTCGCGCTGAACACATATTTATTAACAATAGTACTTGATTATCCCAGTATTATCTAATCAATATTTAAAAAAAGATTGCACACATAGACATATGAACATATGCAATTGCATGCACACACATAAACACATAGAGGTTTAACCCACCCCCCTCAAGAAAAGAAAACGTTTTTTCAGGGTGAAGGGGAGCACATATTAAAGTTCATCTTAAAACTCAAGCGAATCATCCCAATCAAGTATTAATAGCATAAAACTTAAATTTAGTTCTTCATAAGTGCAGCTGACTGGTCTATTTAATTATAGGCTTCCCTAAGTAGTAATTTTTCTTTGACCTGCTCAATCTCAAAAGTCAGAAAATTGCTTCTTTTTAAAGCTGACAATAGCACGGTATGTTTCCAAGAGGAGGGAGGGGGGAAATGGGAGAGAAATTACAGAAAATCATTTCTTTAAACATATTAAAATAGCATCAGTGAGAGGCCACTAATTGAAAAGTTTGCTAAAATGGGCAGTGAGTTAGGAGTCTTGTGATCTTGTCCTTCCAGAACTAATCTTCATCTGGCCCTCTCTGAACCCTTAGCCCTCAATTGCCTTGGCCATATTAAATTACATTAATCTCAATCTACTCACACTTTTAAAAAAATTACATCAGTTTCAGTGCATACGAGAGCATCGTGTAGCTGGATTGGACTCTTGTTTTACTTGAAATTGGAGCACTAATTTTTAAAATGATGACATTGTTCTTTCTAAACATTTTACATAACATTCCCTAAAAGTGAGTTTGCTGAGAGCTAAATCCATTGTATCCTCTGACACTGAGCCTTTAGTGCAGTTAATTATATTTGGATATTAATTTATTGAAGTATTCAGTGCCTGTCTGCAAAGAAATATCTCTTGTGTTCCATTGAGCTTTGCTTCGACGTTGTAAAACAGCAACAGTAATAATACATTTGTCTTGAATTGTCTCGTTATTTTTTTTAAACCAATAATTTTTGTTCACTTTAAAAAATGTGCTCGCTTAATTCAAGACATTTAGACCGCTATACAATTATGATGAGTTAACTGGCTTCAAAAGGAAAAGCCTTTTTAAATGCTTGATTCAGACCTTTATACTTTGAGTTAATAAGAGTTTTGGTTCTGAAATATTTCAGTGCATCTTCAAACCTGGGTGACTAAGAAATAGCATTTGTAGACAAATTAGAAATATGATTTACTTGGGGTTCCTGATTTTAAAAAAAGGGCAGGAATTACTTGAACGTTGATTGAATGCCTTTTAATTAAGTGCATTAAAAGAAAATATCTCTTGGATGAAATTTGCAATCTGAATTAATATAATCTCCTGTTTCAGATTATTTATTCATTTCATTTATTCAGTTTATATATACTGTCCATCTCATTACTGAAAGCAACTCTAGAGATATGAGATAATGCTTGACAAAAGACATCTCAGGAATTATTCTGTCTCCTGCTTCTCTGTTTTGGCCCCGACTGTGATGCTTCTGATGTTCCCATTGTGATGCTTTGGAGAGTTATGGGTTACTTTGGCTTAAAGGTACATTGATGAAATTCCCAGAATGCAACTGGCTGGGATTTGGATATTCTTTTTTTTTTTTCTATACTTGCTGGCTTATTGTTTCTTGGAGTTGACAGTTTCCAGAATTCAAGAATGGGGACTGGGAATGTTGACTCTGCATCCTTGGTATACATCATGTTGGGAGCAGCCTACTTACTACATGGAAAATCCTAGGATTTCATCATTTAAAAAATTAGTGCTCCATTTTCAAGTAAAGTACACCAAACTACTTAATAGGTTGTAGTTATTACGCCCTTCATTTGTCATTGAGTAATGTATTATTTAAGATTTCTAAGTAATTCACCATCAGTATTATAATGTGGCTATTATGTTTACCTTACATGTTAATGTGACTTTGTGATGCTATTTTGGAATCCCACTTTTAAAATTTCTTATATTGTGGCAAAAGAAGGAAAATGTTCCCAGTGTGCATTTCCCCCCCCCCCCAAAAAAAAACTTTTGAAGATAATCCTCGAGCCACTCCCAAACTTGCCCCAAATAGAAATTTTTAGTCTGATGGGAAGTGATAAAATCCGATTTCCTTAAATTATTCCCCTTTTCTCTCCCTCACCCCCCTTTCATCACATATACTTTTTGAAATAGCACATTGATCAAAGGCCAAGGGTGAAAAATTACTGGAATCCAAAAATAGCTTTCTAAGAATTAAAGAGATTTTTGTTTTTTTAAATGAAATTCAGTGTGCTCATGATACCAAGGGACTGTCAGAGAAGGACAAGGAAGTATGATATCTGTTGTGGCCCAGCAGGAGCCATTGGAGCTGCCACCAGACTCCGACACCGAGGGGCCATATAAGTGGGCTTTGGAGAATGTGGAGGACCCTGGACAGGGTTCCAACTCCGAGCAGGGCGCAGAGAGGCTGGTTGGCCACCAGGAGGCGCCTGAGCCTTGGACTAGTGGGGAGGAGACAAGGGAGTGTGATCCGGAGGTCAGCAGTGGAGAGGAGCCAAGGGAGTTGTTCCTAGATACCCGGCACCGGAGAGCTAATAGGTTTAAGGAACAATTACGCAGCTACAGGAGGTAATTGCACTCAGCTGGTGGTCATTAGGCTCCTCTCCAGACTATAAAAAGAATGCTTGTGCACACGCCCCTTTTGCAGGAGTCAACACATTAACTAATGTTGGAGAACAGTATTGTGAGCTTGGCAGGCTGGATAGCTGCCAAGGCTTATCTGTGCTGGATTGCTGCCAAGGCTTGTCTGTGCCGGTTTGCTGCCAAGGACCTGTCTGTCCATTAATAAGTTCTGTAAAGTATCTTTGGCTTGGAGTGCTTTGGTGTGGAACGAGGGGGGTCCGAACAGATATCCATGGATAGATGACAGAGATGCATCATCATGCAAATGAGGTGACTTATGTACTGATGCCAGACATTACGATCCATTCTGGAAGTTGCATGGTTCCACGGGGATGACATCATAATACAGATGTTGTCAGTTCAGTTCAGTTCAGTTTATTAAATTTATATGCCACCCTTTTCCCCCGAAGGGGACTCAGGGCGGCTCACAACTCGAACCGGGGAAGGGGGATACAGACAAAAGATTTAAAAAACAACAAGCATAACAATATATAATTTAAAACTCACAACAGTCATACTATTCGAGACGGGGGCAACAGCTCTTTAGCCCCAGGCCTGTCGGAACAGCCAGGTTTTGAGGGCTTTGCGGAAGGCCTGGAGGGTGGTGAGGGTTCGAATCTCCACGGGGAGTTCGTTCCAGAGGGTCGGAGCAGCCACAGAGAAGGCTCTCCTCCGGGTAGCCGCCAGTTGACACTGACCGGCGGATGGGATCCGGAGGAGGCCTAATCTGTGGGATCTAATCGGTCTAGTGGAGGTAATTGGCAGCAGGCGGTCTCTCAAGTACCCAGGTCATTTTGATATCAGTAAGGACTGCATCAGACATCGATGAATATCATTAACAAATTTAATCCCGTTATTTGAACAGTTTTTAAAACTAACCAAGAAGGAAGCTGTCCTATGGAACGTGAGCCTCACCAAGCCTTGCCAAGAAAAAAATGCAGATGATAGAAAAGTGTCTATTTATGTTTATTTGCAACGTGGCTTTAAAAATTTCAGTAACAATTTTTTTTAAGAAGCTGAAACTTATACTGCCAACATACTAGCCAGGGCAACAAATGAAAAAAAACTTGAATTCATACACTTTGTTTTTTCTGTAATTCTCCGACATCCATTCAGAAGCCAGTCATGGAATTAGACTTTCCATTAGGAATATTATTCACTATATTAAGAGAGGAACAAAAGATAGGAGAATCTAGTAAATATGCAGCTGAGCACATTTAATATGCCAGAGGGAGAGTATAGTTACCCCAAGGTCTCACTGGATTGGCAGGAGAGGGGTGGGTGTCTCAAGGGTTCTTGAAGAATTTCAACAGCGTCTTGAATGAAGACAGGCATTCATCAGTAGATGTGCTTGTCCTCCTTTTGCTCCCATCTCTCTTTCATCGAGAACGTTTTTAAAAAATTAGTATTATGGCAGGCATGCGATTGGGAGAAATCTTTCTTCTTTGTGTTATTCAGGCAGCCTCCAAGGACAAAGTTGCAAATCAGGATCGCACCTCCCTCCATCTTGCCCTCTTCAATACAGTAATATCACAAGGCAAATTACTAGAAAGCTGGAATAAAAAGCACTACATTAAGGAGAAAGGGTGCAGGGCCAGGCCATTGTTCCGGAGGAATTGAAAGCAAAATTAGTCACATTCCTAGAGACCCTGGGATGGCGTTGCCTTCAGATGCCTCTGTTCAGATGCAAGGGGAAGAAAAGAATGGACGATAGTGAAAAATCTGGACAGTTGGCCAGCGAACATTCCTTAAGCAATGAAAAATGTCGGAAAACATAGCCAGATGGATAGAGGCAGAGATAGTTGACACACAGGATTTTGATTTGGTTATTTCATTGCCGAAATAAATCCTCTTATGGCAAACTCTATAACCCATATGGTATCCTCTACAAACCATTTCCACCAACTCCTTAATTAAGAATTTTGAAGAACACGTCATGATTGCAAAATGGGTGCTACTCAGGGGTGGGTTCCAGTTGCTCCTACTCGTGCTGGTTCACTCAGGGATGCGCTGCGTGCTTGATGCGTGCTATTGCGTGCATGTGCAGTACTAAAAAATGCTTCTGCGCATGTGCAGAAGCAAAAAACAAGATGGTGGCGCCTATAGCACCGCCAAGAGAACTGGGTTGGGGGTGTGGCAGGCCGAGTTACTACCTACTTGGCTGAACTGGTCCAAACTGGTAGGAACCCACCTCTGATGCTACTGTGTGGTAAACGGTTTTGGGCCTGAAATTGAAAGACTACTAAATTCCAAGTCTGGGCAATTTTTAAAAATCTGCATGTTGAAGAAGTCCCATCCAAAATAAGATTGAGTATTTGAAATACCCAATGACCGTATGACGGATAATTTTGATTCAAGATGGTAAAAATAATCAGTGAAAATGTAATTAGAAGATCGTTTCCATTTTGCAGATTTCCCCATAGAGTATTGCTTTCTGGGCAGCTGATTTCAATGGGCAGATCCTGTCTATCTTGTTTGACCTGCAAATATATTCAGCATGTGACCCTTAAGTAAATATTTCTTCTTGGTTGAGGTGTGTGTGTGTGTGTGTGTGTGTGTGTGTGTGTGAGAGAGAGAGAGAGAGAGAGAGAGAGAGAGAGAGAGAGAGAGAGAGAGAGAGAGAGAGAGAGAGAGAGAGAGAGAGAGAGAGATTAACAAACTTTTGATTATTTACCTGTAAGAAACACTTACTGGGCAGTTTCAGGTATAGTGCCGAGGTGGCACAGTGGGTAGAGTGCAGTACTGCAGCCACTTCAGCTGACTGCTAAGCTGCAGTTCGGCGGTTCAAATCTCACCGGCTCAAGGTTGACTCATCCTTCCATCCTTCCGAGGTGGGTAAAATGAGGACCCGGATTGTTGTTGGGGGCAATATGCTGACTCTGTAAACCGCTTAGAGAGGGCTGAAAGCCCTATGAAGCGGTATATAAGTCTAACTGCTATTGCTATTGCTATAGTGGTACTGAATTGGGCGGAAAATGCCATTACCCAGGGAAGGTGAGCTCTTCCAATTTCTGCCAAATCTACCAATGTTGGATCAATAACATTAGATTAGATTCCTTCTTCTAATTGCATTTTGTAAGCAAGACGACAGGCACTGAAGGCAACTCTTAACACTGATGTGTTTGGATAATGCAGAAGAAGTGGATGTAATAGATGTGAGCAGAGAACCAGCGGTGTGTAGCAATTTTGGAGAAACGTTGGTAAGAATCGTAGCCACTGTGCAAACAAAGGATTGCTGTGAACTGTTTACCAGCAGTCTTTGTGATTTCCCACTGCCTCCCCCTGAAATCTAGGGGATATTCTGGAAAAGGTCTGGGGAGCAAGTTTGTAGGAACAAAATAACAACAGAAAGGCCCACTGCATTGCTGGGAGTTTACTGATGTGTTTTCAGCTATCTGGGTGAAAGATTCAGGAATCACCGAGTTTGCTTAGAAGCATCTGTCACATTTACCTGAAGAAAGGAACTGAAACAGGTAATTTCCTTGGAGTGCAGAGCTGGATAGGCTCACTGTTTCTAAATGAAGTACAGCAGTCTAAACGTAAAACAGTTTTTCCTCCCTCCTCCCCGATTTAAGTTGCCAAGATGTTTTTTTCACTGAAATTTGGAAATCTACAAAAAAAAAAAAAAAAAGGAAAAGAAGTAAAAGAAATGTATTTTTCTCTTCCAATAATCTGTTCAGTGAACAAGCTGCAAAAAATAGTTCTGTGTTCTCCCCATGTGATGTAGCAGACGGTAAATTTCCATTTAAAAGAATAAGTAGAGTAGCTGCTGGCACTGAACTTGCTTGTCGTAGTCAAAGCTACTTACAAAGAGGATGCTGCAATACGGTACTCTTATTATTTCAGTCAAGCGGAAATCAAATAGAGGGAAATTGCAGGAGGGGATGAGAGAAGTAGGGTCATGGCCATCAGTCTTTTCTGCTTAACACGTAATTCTTTTCAACTAAAGAATAGAGATCAGTGGCGGGTTGTGCATGAAGGAGTGGCTTTTCCTTTTCACCTCAATTTTGGTAGCTAATGAAAAACTATACTTTGGGCCGCATAAGTGCTTTCCCGAGAGTTAGAAAGCTCTTTACAGGTATTAATTACAGCTTGAGACACTCAGAACGATCTGCATATTGGACAGAGATTATTTGGTTCCACCACAAAACTGCGTTCGACTAAAGCGCGCTCGATGAAACCGCGTACCTGACGTCATCACAGCGTGATGAAAAAAGCACACTGTGAGCGGTAAAGCTAAAATTAACGCGTAAACCTAAACCTAACCCCCCCAAACCTAACCCTAATCCTAATCCTAAACCTAATCCTTAACCTAACCCTAAACCTAATCCTTAACCTAACCCTAAACCTAACCCTAAACCTAACCCTTAACCTAACGCTAAAGCTAACGCTAACCCTTAACCCTTAACCTAACCCTAACCCTAACCCTAACGCTTAACGTAACCCTAAACCTAACCCTAACCCTTAACCTAACCCTAACCCTAACCCTAAACCTAACCCTTACCTTTACGTGAATCGGCTTGCTTTAAAAGCGCTTTTTAAAGCGCCCTTTTTTCTCTGCGGTCATTGTTGTTGCACTGCTGCTGATGTCAGCGACGCGCTTTAATCGGGCACGCTTTAGTGGACCGCGGTTTTGTCGTGCCATGGATTATTTAACCTGATTTACCTGTAAGCACCTATGGCAAAATAATAGCACCTCCAGAGCGTGGCTGAGCTTGTGAGGGCCTCCTGCACCTTCTGCTGAAGACAAGGGGGAATGCCCACAGCTACTGACACACCAGAAAGAACACCAGTTAGGCAATCTAGCACATGTTTAGATAGATTGATTGGACAATCAGTATGAGCCAGCAGTGCGCTGCAGCCAAAAAAACCAACACAGTTCTAGGCTGCATAAACAGAGGGATAGAATGAAGATGACGTGAAGTGTTAATACCACTTTATAATGCCTTGGTAAGGCCACACTTGGAATACGGCATCCAGTTTTGGTTGCCACGATGTAATAAAAGATGTGGAGACTCTAGAAAGAGTGCAGAGAAGAGCAACAAAGATGATTAGGGGACTGGAGGCTAAAACATACAAAGCATGGTTGGTGGAACTAGGTATGTCTAGTTTAATGAAAAGAAAGACTAGGGGAGACATAATAGCAGTGTTCCAATATCTCAGGAGTTGCCACAAAGAAGAGAAGTCAAGCTATTCTCCAAAGCACCTGAAGGTAGGACAAGAAGCAATAGGTGGAAACTAATCAAGGAGAGAAGCAACCTAGAACTAAGGAGAAATTTCCTGAAAGTTAGAACAATTAATCAGTGGAACAACTTGTTTCCAGAAGTTGTGAATGCTTCAACACTGGAAATTTTAAAGAGGAAACTAGATAATCATTTGTCTGAAATGGTATAAGGTTTTCTGCCTAAGGAGGGTGTTGGACTAGAAGGCCTCCAAATTCCCTTCCAACTATTCTATTCTATTCTATTCTATTCTATTCTATTCTATTCTATTCTATTCTATTCTATTCTATTCTATTCTATTCTATTCTATTCTATTCTATTCTATTCTATTCTATTCCATTCCATTCCATTCCATTCCCTTCCATTCCCCTTTGCCTTCCCTAGAGCTATTTTCGTTAATGTAAGATTACCACTTGCTTTAACTAAATGGAGAGAATATTTTCTTTTATGTTTTATGGTCTTAGTTTTATGTTGGGATCAAACAGAATATCACCCCCCCCCCAGCTTCTTCCAGAAGAAAGATGGACTTTAAATGGCGAATTCTCCTTCAGGTTCAATTTTGAGATTGCTAAAGATCTGAAGCCCACTGGTGGAACGTCCCTTTGCCCTCCACCCAGCTGAGTCTCTCCCCCAAGCTCAACTCTTCAAGTCAGCTTGAAAAAAACTCTCTTTTTAGGTTGTTGGGAAGAGTTGCTTCTAAAAAAAAAATTTCAATTTCATTTTCAATTTATTAGCATTTGTATGCCGCCCACTCCCAATGGGACTCTGGGTGGCTTACAGGCAAGACAAACATATATTAAAAAAATTAAAAT